>NW_009259857.1:284349-293893 GCF_000687185.1 Egretta garzetta
CTGACCCGTGGCAGCAAGTGAAGCCCCAGACCCTAGAAGTGCTGAGCAGTTTCAGCCATAAGAAGCCATCCTGGAGCAGCACTTCCAGTACCTCCCTAGGAGTGACAACTGCTTTTAAGTATGAAGCCTCAGAAATCTCTCCTGTTTTCTGTATACAGTCTGGTTTAGTGTTTGAACGTATTAGTCACAACTGCTTCATTTACTTTATTTTTTACATTCCCCTTGCCTTGTACTCTACAAATAGCAGTTTCTACTCTTTTATATTCCAGTTATTTTTACTAAAGTTTTCTGTTGTTAACTATTCTCTAGTTACAGCACTTTTATTTTTCCTGTGGGAAATGTAACATCTGGGTTTATTATCTGAGCAAAATAAGGAATGAAAATGTGTAGATTTCAGCCTGAGTTCAACCAAATCCTAGATCTGATCTCTGCCAAGTATTTATAGTATTTCACTTATCTCTCCCTCTCCTCTCACTCACATACAGCTGAAAAAATATTTTTGTCTATAGGCAACAAGCTTTACTGGGACATGAAATTTCCTCTTGGCAAAAACTCTTCCAACTTGCCCACCAGCTTCCGTTTATCTGAGAATGCATTCTGTTACTACTTTTGTTAAATACAGACGGCTTGAGTGTGTTTTTCCTTTACCTCAGCAGTAAAATGCTATAATTGGGAACACATGCTTGAGATTAACCCCTTCACTGCCAAGTCAAAATAAGCAACCATTTTGGCAAGGCAAGATAAATATATGCAATGGCAAGACCAACAAATCATCTATATTACCAATGTGTATTCCAGCTTCCCCTGTCCAGGATAAACTAAGTTATAGGAACTGTCGGTGACTTTAAGTAACTTCCTTTCTTTTCTCCTGAAGTGCCACGTTTTTTTACATGTAGACTACACGAGAAAAAGAAATTATTGTACCCCACCTATTTGTAAAAAGTGGGGTCAAATGTCTTTTCAGTTACGTTCATTCTCACACATGATTGTGGTCTCAAGGCAAAGACAGATGACAGACTGTGGATCACCAAAAGAGTTTTAATGGAAATTTTAAGTTCAGAGCTTTCATTTTACTAACTATAGCCTGAAGCAATAATAAATCATTTTCAAACAGTACACTGAATAAAAGATAAGTACAAATATCACCAGGATCAATAGCCTGGGGTTTTATCATTGTACTATAATTGCTAACATAATTTAGCTTTAATGCTATCTAAAAATGAGTTTAATTACTTAAAGGCACCAGAACAATGGAACAGAACATATAAGCTAAAAAAAGCCTATTTCTCCCTCCCTTAAAAAAAAAAAAAAATAAAAGCAGGTCTTCAGCTGAAATTATGTGCTAGCCACATGAGATATTGAAGCCTCTACTTGTTCAAGTGTTCTGCTTGAACCAATTTCAAGACACAAACAGTAAAAGCCTAGGAAACTGAGTTCCTTAGACACTAAATATTTGCTAGAAAATATTCTGTTTGTGTTCCTCATTTTTGCATTTGCCTTTCTATTTGATGCTGAAACCTTAGGAATTCCACAATAATCCTTTTTTGCTAATGAAATTCTGAGACAAAACCCTTTTATTATTCTCTTAGCAACTCTACCTTGTGCTGCACCACTGCACTTCAATCCTGACCTATAAAAGCTGGCTTTTCTAGAGATAAGAGTAAATGGGTCTCCATCCTCAGTGAAGCAAAAGCTGATGGTCGTCCCAAATGTTCCAAAATTTTTGTTTATATTAACTAAGCAGAGCTTAACTGAAACTACCTTTGTTTCAACTGCGTCCTTTTGCAGAAATTATTAAAAGAAAATGCTTAAATTTGTTCTGTTTAGTATACTTGGAAAATAAACAGTGGAACTGGTCGAAGTACACCGTTAACTTACATTTTCCATAACATAACGTTATTCTTCATCACTATTAGTGATTCAATGCAAGTTTAACTTCATTGTATTTAGTTATTCATTCTTTAAAATAATCTGCACAGTGAATATCATTCTTATCCCTACTTGTGCAAATACTTGTTTTGTTACAACACCAGCTTCAGAAACCACATGTATATTAAACAAAATCTTAAATGCACTAAGCTAACAAAGAAAACCCTGTAGTTCTCATGTAAACAAAACTCATTTATGAGAACAATTTATTGAAGACCAATTTATGCTGATCAGCTGTACTGCACTCCCTTCGTAGGAGAAGAGTGATGGTTGTTAACTTGAGCAAGGCTCATACTCAACATAAAGGTAAAATAATGTAACGTAAATTGCTTTTCATTAGGTTGCCTGTAAATACAGACGTGAGAACTAAATCCACTGGTCTGACTATCTCTAGCCATCTATGACAGACCACCACTCCAATTTAAGAAAAAGCGTTCTGTAAGAGTTTGCCCCAAATTAAATTCAATTCAAAAATAACAGTAATAGAAATGAGTGAGAAGAAACATAACAATCTGATGGAGCAAAGTCAAGATGAAACAAAATTAAGGAAGAAGATTGTGGGAGTTAAAATGCTACAATTATAGTATAGTTTAAGAAAGTGAAATTCACCTCTGCACGTTTTAAAATACAGGAGCAACTAGAACAATTGACTCATAAAAGTTTAGCAATTTCTGATATCTGCACACACACACCCCCCAGTGTTAAACAAAAGGAGACCATCTCCCAAATGCTTTATTAAAACTGAGAGAACTAACTCTTCCACAGGTGGGAAAGCATACTGCTTTGCTTCCCAGACTACAGTGATGCAGCACCAGTATGGATAGTTCCTTACTATGTTATTCTATTCCAGACATGCTTGCTTTTGCTATTTGTGATTTAAATAGTTATGAGGTGGCAAAATGTAATTACTTAATTTAAATAGCTAGGCAGGAAGTTCTGATATGACTTACTCTAAGCTGTCTATTATTTTCTCTCACAGTCACTTTAAAAAAGCAAATTAGTTACCTGTAATTCTTTAGAATCTAGTGATTTAGAGCCAATTGATTTTTCCATGCTTTTCCCATTTTCTTCCTAGATTTCTTTCTGAAGCTGGAAGTCTAACTGATCACCTACAATAAAGAAAAGTTGTTTACTTTTCTATTTGCTGTGATTGCTGGTAGACTTTAATATTAAAAACTGAAGTGGATGCTTGACCCCAGTAGCTTTTTATTCTTTTGACATGATTAGAACAGATTAAAAACTCCAATGACCACGAACTGGTAGGAATGGGAGCCTTCAAGATATAGTGGGTGATAGGCATGAAGCTGCAAAGGCGTAGGAAATTACAGCACGGTTGCTTCATTCACAAAGGCTACAAAGAGAAGGGCTGACACTTTGGGGGTGGGGGAGTCTGTAGCTATAGCAGCCTTTATATAGAATGATGACGCAGGTTACAGAGCACAAGTCAGTCTTCAGGAGAGAATCCAAGTTCCCTTAGCTCCTGAGTACTTCAATATTTATCATCTCAGAGCCACATAAATTCAACTACTCATTTTCACTGCTGCAGAAAGCACACAGATTCCCTCCTAACCTCTAAATTCAACACTGTACATAACTTTGCTGTTTCCAAATACCAAATTTTCAGAAAATATGTTAAAAAATGTTCAGGTTTTTTCACCCTGCAATACATTCTTGCCAAGACAGCATTGGTAATCAATTAGATATTGTTTGAAAGAAATGAAAGAAATTTCTATTAACAGCATGAAGTACAAAATTAAAGTATTTTTAATTTTTAAAAACTTTTTCCAGTTATTTTTACAAATATTTCTAAACAATACAGTCCCCACAGAGCACACACATTAGAGCTATCATCAGTTATTTAGACGAATAAACAAGTCATACCAACAAAACCAATTAACTTCAAACAAAACTTGAAAAAGTAAAAAAAAAAAAAAAATATTGTTCTACAACAATTAAAGTCTCTGATATAAAAACCTATTTTTAATGAAACATTTAATATCTAATTGTTTCTAGAAACATGAATTTAATTAAGAAGATTTTGAAGTTCATATTGAACGTTTAACACATCTTAAATGGCAGTTTCAGTTATCACTCATGCATATCTACCTATTTTGTCTAAATGAAAAGAAATAATCAATTTAGAAGAAGGGGGGGGGGACGACGCATTTGGAGTGATGGCGTTTGTCTTCCCAAGTACCTATTATGCATGATGGTAGATCCCTGCTTTCCTGGAGATGGCTGCACACCTGCTTGCCCATGGGAAGCAGTGAATGCATTCCTTGTTCTGCTTTGTTTGCGTGTGTAGCTTTTCCTTTACCTATTAAACTGTCTTTATCTCAATCCACAAGTTTTCTCACTTACTCTTCTGATTCTCTCCCCCATCCTGTTGTAGGGGGAGTGAGCGAGCAGGCAGCTGTCTGGTGCTTAGTTGGTGGCTGGGGTTAAACCCCGACAGTCCTTCATGGCCAGCCAACATAGGGCTTGAAGGTTCAAGGCAGCAATAGGTTTGACTGAAATGTGATAGATCAGATTTATAGCCATTATTTCTGTTTAGCTATTAATCAGCAGGTTCCTGTGCTTGCCATGGGGCTTGATTACCTTGCTGTATATTAGAGTCTAGTGCTCATCCATGGCTACTTTTTGCCTTCACTGCTTGTTGTACTGCTTATCATCTTACTCTGCTGTGCCTGGGAACTTTCTGGTAACAAATATGGCCATGCACTGGGGCTGGCAGGTGGCCAGGGCATCGCTACTGTTTCTGTGCTGTTGTACTGGACAGGCTGGAATTCCCGGGTGAACTCAGGTTGAAGGGACTCTGACCTGTGGATGAATCCATACAGGAGTAGGACACCCCAAGGCATCTGTGGCCATGGATAAGCCCACACCAGAACAGGTACAACCTGAAGCACCTGTGGCCACGGTTATGTGTGTGCTGCCACAGGTATACCTCTGAAAGATTGTGGCCCAAACATAAGTCCATGCTGGTGAAGGTACACCCTGAAGCATCTGTGGTTTTGGATAAGTCCATGCTGCAGCAGGTACACATTGAAGCATCAGTGGCAGTGCATGAAGTTGTTGCTGGAGCACCTCAAAGCATGTGGCCATGGATAAGCCCAGGACAGAGCAGGTACACCCCTAAAGGGACTGCGGCCATGGGTAAGGCCATGATGGAGCTGGTTTACCTCTGAAGGCATTGTGGCCCATGGAGAAGGCCATGCTGGAACAGGTGCACCTCAAAGCAACTGTGGCTGTGTATAAGTCTATGCCACAGCAGCTATACCCCTGGAGAGACTGTGGCTCATTGATAAGGCTCCACTAAAAGCAGGTACACCCCTAAGGAACTGCAGTCTGTGGATAAGTCCAATGCGGAGCAGGGGCAATGAGAAGAGTTCATCGCAATGACCTCATTTTTAGACATGGTTTCTTTCTTAAAGCCCTACTTTTACAAGAGAAAAACAATATGCACAAGGTGTCCACAGGTCACAATCTCAATTTGAACCTCATTTTGCTATTGTCTTCCTTAATTCTGCAACAGGATCCACTGTAGAATTTAAAGTCTGTTGTGTAGATTGATTTTTCAAGAAGTTACATTAAAAGTAATTCACTACAAACATGATATGAATCGAATACTTCATCAAGTATGTTCACAAATGCATTAATTTAGAATCAGATATCAGCTACTATATGAAACTTTTACACAACAGGCTAGAGAGTTGAGTTGATGTGCAGGAATGTTCTTCAGTTCTGTATAGTTCTTAAGGATTGTAGCAAAAGTTTTATTGTTAACATAATGTTTCTGTCATCCTTACTAGGAAATTTATTGTCAGTATTTTTGTTTGTTTTAAAGGCAATATCACACTACAGTGATATAGGAAACAAAATAAAAATACCAATAAAATTGCCAACAG
This sequence comes from Egretta garzetta, assembly GCF_000687185.1. Lineage (NCBI taxonomy): Eukaryota > Metazoa > Chordata > Aves > Pelecaniformes > Ardeidae > Egretta > Egretta garzetta. The sequence continues at coordinate 290,187 of NW_009259857.1, forward strand.
ACAGGAGTACCAGTAATTATATAGATAAAAGTATACTTGTGTACTACTACTCTGGATACATCCAGTAAAGCAAGAGATAGTTTTAATTAATTCACCATTTAAAGGCTTCAGGAAATTTGGCTATGTAGGACTGGGAAATAAAAACTGAGCTGAGAACCACAGAGAAATAACTTAAGAATTAAACATTCCTCCCCTTTCTCTGATTTTGAAACTAAAATAAATCAATGGGAGATAAGAATTGCTGGTGTTCTTTCCAGGAATACCTGTGGGCAAGTTCATTTAAAAATGGGTTGAGTACTTCTGTTATATCATCTACCTGTATTCACTAAAGGTACATTAACACTATCCATATTTTATTACTTCCATTTGTCTTCCCATGAGTCCAGAACACTTAAAGGGTAAGTTACCATAGGAGAAATAATGATAAATTCTGCAACTTGCTTCTTAAAAAATACTAGATTTGCTCAATTTTTCAACAAATATATGGATATAGTACTTCTTCCACAAAAAAACCCAAAATAAAACAAAACCAAAAAAACAAAGCACACAAAACCCACATCATCAACACAAAACCAAACCAAAAACCAAGCAGAATTTTTTCATTGAAATAGCAACATTCACCTTTATGGAATTAATATTCTCTGAAAGGTCTTGATGTTATACCTTTGCATTATATAGTTGCTGTGGCTCATTCATTAAACAGATAAGAATAGAAAGCTAGATGACACACCACATACTCTCAAACTGAAGCAGACAATTTACCTCAACACCACATAACCTTCATTAAAAAAAAAAAAACATTAAGATGAAGATATGGTTTCTACTCTCTTCACAAATCATATTTTATGGTTATTAATTATTTTTTTCCTACACAAGCAATTGAAAGGTATACATCATAAATTTTTATGATTACATGAAGAAGTAGGTAATATTCCAAGAAGGTAATAACTTCATAAGTTGTACAGAAATGAATGGTAAATAGATTACTGGTGCTGCTGCCTTTTAGATACAACCTCCAATAACATTAATCACTTTAAAAGACTTTTATTCAAATGCTTATGTTCAGAAGTCCTCTTCAATATAGAACGTTCATTGCTTAATGCCAAATCCTACAGCCTGTTAACTGCTGTTGGACATTTTCCATCTTTTACCTGTATAATTTTTGGGCAGTTGGTCTTAATATCCGAGAACTCAGAAGAAATACCAGGGTAATTCAGTCAACCAAGACAGTAGTTCCTGACTATGATACAGATGATAATATGTATAATGTGTAGAAGATTACTTGGAGAAGTAGTCCTAACATTTGGCCATGAAGAGCCTTCCTCATGAAAGTGAAAATCTGCTGTTGGCTATGTCATGTGTTATTCATTGTTGTGGGATTTTCTGGATGAGTGAGTTACAAATCTGTACTGCAATGATAACATTCACACACCACTTCTACGACATCCTTCACATAGCCATAAATATGTACCACATGTTCAATTAGTCCACAATGTTATCACAATACAGAAGCAATATCAGCCATGACACTTGCTAATATTTCTTCTATTATGAGATCTCTTGACAGAATATTTAACTTTCTGATAACAAATGAAAATAGATTTTAACCTCTATTTGAAAAATGGTATCCTCCTTAATTTATATTAATTTATATACAAGTGATAAGAATTCCTGTGACTTTCTAGCAAAATATGGTGCTAACCAGACAACATGGTGGTCCTGTGATACGTACAATGGAAAGAGATATTGCAACTTTAAGACAGACAACTGGACAACAGTGATCAACAAAGTCTAATTACTTTAATAGGTGGAAAATCACCTTCTTAAGTGTTTAAAGCTTAATCCAAGAATTATTTCGGGGTTTTTTTTTTTGTTTTGCTTTCTTGTCAAAGGAAATAAGCCTATTTCTTTCATCAATAGACCCATATAGTTGTATCCATAAGTATCAGGATTTCCTGAACAGAGAAATATGTAGAAATAAAGTTTTTTCTTCTATGTATTAGGTTGCTACTCCTTACATGTCCTCAATTTACCAGGTCTTTATTCCATTTTCTTTCTCTGTCTTCAGAATATGTTTTTACTACCTGAATTATTTTTTCATCTGTTTCTTCCTCTTTATTTTTTTATACAGCAAAAAAGCAGTTGTTTTTCTTGTCTCCCTTCTCTTTATTCCATGCTAAAATACATCTTTAACTTCTACTTTCTGATCCTAAGGTAAAGTTACACATATTAATAAATCATAAGTGAGCTTATAACAGCTATACCCACATATACATTTGAACAACTGCTGCTCTGCTCTTGCTTTCCTCCATTCTGATCTTCTATACCCTGTTCCTGCTTCAACAAGTTTTGCCTTTGCTATCTGCATTATCTCTGCCTTTATCAAAAATGGGAAGTGTCTTGCCAATTTTTTTTGATTTCTGAGATAGAAATAGGAAAGAGCAGTGATATGTTAATTGGATTACAGCCAGACCCATTACACCTCAGTGCTAATGCTGCTGAGCCTCACACTTCTTCTAGCTCTGCAAACACTATGAAAGAGAAAACAACCTTTATCTGCTGTCTTCCTCCCTGTCCCCCCCGAAAAGCTGAAAGTGTGTGACCCTCCCTTCCAGAGCTCAGCTGTCTCTACTTCAAGGTCTAGTTTTGAAGGGACACAGCTACTCAACATTTTTCCTATTTTCAAACCTAGGCTAAGCTATGAGAAAACACTTAGACTAGAGCCAAGCTAGGTAGGAAAGGTAAAATTGCATTCAAAACTAAGCTTAAAGAGAAAAACACCAATACGCAAAGGCATATAATTTTAAAGATAAAACATGGACTTTGAAGATGGCAACTCAGAAACAAGGAGGATCAGCCTTTTCCAAGGAAGAACAGAGATTGACCCTTCCACATGACCAACAAAATCTTGGGCAGTAAAGACACTTTTGGGGTCACAGGGATGGCAAACGTATTAACACTTAGGCAGTAGCTAGCATAGTCTCATCAGTTGTGCTCGTTTGCCAAAAAGCAATTGCTTTATAATTCTGTGTGTTTATAACCTGCTTGAACTCTCTCTGTGCACATGGAATAAAGTATACAAAGTGACCTGGAGCATGAAGGCTGCACCTCAGACAGTTATTGATGCCAAGACCAAGACTGGCCATTACAACTAATCAAAACCCACATCCTCGATGACCTCAGTTCCCTCACAGTTTGCTATGGTAAGCAAAGCTGACATCAGAGAAGTATTCCCACAACTAATTAACTTGCAGGAAACCTCTAAAAGACTTTTACTGAGACCTGGTGTTGGAATTCTAAAAGCCAAAAAATCGTATGTTAAGCAGATACCTTTTCTTTTTATCTTTCTTGCTATGTTTTGGCTTCCTGTAGCTGAGATATGTTTAAGGAGCATAAAGATTGCCATGGTGCCATTACAGATCCTCTGTATAAGAAATCATAGAATCATTTAGGTTGGAAAGGACCTTTAAGATCATCAAGTCCAACCATTAACCTAACACTGCCATTCCACCGCTAAACCATGTCCCTAAGCACCACATCTACATGTCTTCTATAGACTCATAGAATCATTTGTTTGGAAAAGAACCTTTAAGATCATCAAGTCCAACCATACCTTTCCACTACTAAACCATGTCCCTAAGCACCTCATCCACACATCTTCTAAATACCTCCAGGGATGGGGACTCAAACACTTCCCTGGGCAGCCT
>NW_009259857.1:294054-326676 GCF_000687185.1 Egretta garzetta
TTTGAGGTGCAGCCTCACCAGTGCCAAGTACAGGGGGACAATCACTTCCCTGCTCCTACTGGCCACACTATTCCCGATTCAAGGCAGGATGCTATTGGCCCTCATGGCCACCTGGGAACACTGCTGGCTCATATTCAGCCAACACCCCCAGGTCCTTTTCCACCGGGCAGCTTTCCAGGCACTCTTCCCTAAGCTTGTAACGTTGCATGGGGTTGTTGTGATCCAAGTGCAGGACCCGGCACTTGACCTTGTTGAACCTCATACAGTTGGCCTTGGCCCATCAAGCCAGCCTGCCCAGGTCCCTCTGTAGATCCTCCCTACCCTGAAGCAGATCAACACTCCCACCCAATTTGGTGTCATCTCCAGGCTTACTGGAGGTACACTCAATTGCCTTGTCCAGATCACTGATAAAAATATTAAACAGAACTGAGCCCTGGGAAACACCACTTGTGACTGGCTGCCAACTGAATTTAACTCCATCCACCACAACTCTCTGGGCCTGGCCATCCAGCCAGTTTTTTACCCAGCGAAGAGTACACTTGTCCAAGCCATGAGCAGCCAGTTTTCTCCAGGAGGATGCTGTGGGAAACTGTGTCAAAAGCTTTACTGAAGTCCAGGTACACTACATGCACAGCCTTTCCCTTATCCACTAAGCATGTTGCCTTGTCATAGCAGGAAATCAGGTTAGTCAAGCAGGACCTGCCTTTCATAAACCCATGCTGATTAAACCTGATCACCTGGTTGTCCTGTATGTGCCACATGACAGCACTTAAGATGATGGAGCTATGGAGCACCATAGCCTTCCCCAGCACAGAAGTCAGGCTGACAGGCCTGTAGTTCCCCGGATCCTCCTTCCAGCCCTTCTTGTAGATGGGCGTCACATTTGCTAACTTCCAGTCAGCTGGGACCTCCCCAGTGAGCCAGGACTGGTGATAAATGATGGAAAGTGGTTTGGTGAGCACTTCCACCAGCTTCCTCAGTACCCTTGGGATCCCATTCAGCCCCACAGACGTGCATGTGCTTAAGTGGTGTAGCAGGTTGCTAACCATTCCCCTTGAATTATGGGGGCTCCATTCTGCTGCCTGCCCCTGTCTCCCAGCTCAGGGGGCTAGGTCCCCAAGAACAACTGGTCTTTAATAATACGACTGAGGCAGAGAAGGCATTACATACCTCAGACTTTTCCTCATCATTTGTCACTATATTTCCCCCATAAAGGATTGAGATACTCCTTAGCCCTTCCTTTTGTTGCTAATGTATTTATAGAAACAATTTTATTGTCTTTTACAGTAGTAGCCAGATTAAGTTCTAGTTGGCCTTTGGCCGTTCTAATTTTCTCCTGTCATAACATCCGGACATGCTGCCTGTGAGGAGAGATAGGAAGCAAACAAACAATGTGGCCCTCCCTGTCACTCAGACCATGTTTCATACTTAAGTTTTGCATAAAACCATTCCCCTGTCAGTGGGTAATGTGCTGGTGTTATTCAAATATACAAGTGAAAGATAAATGCATTATTCCAATAGAAAACTGCATTTGCTGAAGAAGAAACAAGAATATCAAATGAGAAGTTCAGAACTTTTTTGACTTGCTAGTGATTCAAAGATAGGCTTTCAAAAATGGTGAAGAAAAGTAAGGACAGCAGGTATTTTTATATGTCACAATGTAAAGCAGATAGCTGAGGGGCATTACAGGTACTGCACTAACCAGGAGATATGTGGAAATTGAGGTAGCCTCAGAAAATCTAATACAGAAATGGATTTTGCTCTGGGAATTTGGGAGAAAAGTCAGCAAGCTAGAGGATTAAAGAAGTCTGACAGTGGACACTAGAATGCTCCAGGCAGAGAAAAAGCATTTGCAGTCATGTAATGATTACAGCTAGTCTCTTCGTATAGGGCACTACTTTCATTTTATGAAGCACTGAAATAACCATATGAAGGTCTAGTTCCCATTCTGGCCTGGCCTATGGTCTTTGGGGAATAAGAAAAATTCAGTTCCATGTTTTAACTGTCAGTTTTTCTGCTGACGAACTAGGGAACAAAATGTTGCTTGTTGGTCCTGTGAGAACAACCAGTTGCTTATGAGAACTGCAAAAAAAAATTACAATTTTCATAATCCTGTTTGTCCTTGTGTGTAATCTGCAAGACTGTATGAGGCAGGAAAAGTGGAAGTTCCAAGCACTTTTTTTGCTCTTGTCTTACCTAAAGCCAATTGAAGAAGAATTACTGATGGAAAAAGCCTATTTTTTTTTAGTTTGAATATGCTGAAATCTCTCTCAGTTACAAATACAGACATTCATCTGAATTCCAGTGAGGTCAGCAGAGTAATTTCATTGTGGTTTAGACCCAGCTCCTGTATACACTTGTGTGAAAGACAAGAGTACAGTCATGAATTTCAAGTATTTACATATTACCAGCCTAGAAAATTATTCTACACAGAATATAATCTTAAAATGGAACTCTCCACCCATAATTACAAAGAATTAAAATGCAATTAAGAAGTACCTTGGGGTATAAACTGTCCATGAATTACCAATTCATTTTTATTCATAACATCCCCCAACTCTCTTGGTTTGGATTTTTTTTTTTGTTATTGTTAAAACTGTCTTTCACAGAATTTTATAGTCATTGTATTTGGCTGGCTTTCTGCTTTCACAGACCAGACCTGATGCATGGTAAAAGAAGAATGGGACAGAAGATCTGCAGGAGAGAAAGTGAAGAAATGCAGACCATTATAAAAAATTCAGATAGAGGTGTTCTTAAATCTATTATCCTAAAAGATGTAATTAGTAAACAACAAATAGGATTAGCCCATAAAGGATGTTTAATGGAAGCTTTAAGAGAACTTGCATTTTACTTGGGTAGAGTAATACTGGGCATTGCGGGAACTGTCACTCAAAGCAAGTTGTCTGTCTCTTTTCGTGCCTAGCTTGCAACTTTATAAAGAAGCAAATGCCCCCAGAAATGCTATTCTACCACAGAACATTGTGGTAGCAGGATTTACGTTCAGCAGACTGTAAAAATCACATCATGTATGCCCTACCTACTAGATCACATAGGGAAGGGCCGAGAAACCCTCTGAAACCCAAGTCACTCCCATTACTGGAAAAAAGCCTCTACATTTTTTCAGTTTCTATATGGTTACTTATATTCTTTCAGATAATTAAATCAACATAGGCGTACATAGTAGAATGAAAGAGCAAAGATTTGATCTTATTAGATGGTTTCAATAACTAGTGTAACTAAAATATCTGCACCCGACAGATTTACTTTTAAATTTTAATCCCCATGTGAACTTCAAGAAATTTAACTAAAAAATTCTTTCTTCTAATGAAAACAGATATTTAAAAGGTCCATGCTGCCCTTGGGAAAAGAGACATGCCTTAATAACAAGGTGTAATGTTATGCTCCTCTACCAAGAAAATATCAACTAAACACATCTACATTTAATTTCAAATAACTATGAATATGCAAAGCCAGAGGGCCTGCACAAACACGGAAGATTTGATTAGATATGGTTTGTCCAGTATTTTATTTCATAAATTCCTGTATCATTATTTTTCCATTAGATAAGCAATGTTTTTCCTGCCACTGAGCACTGTATCAAATACACTGATGATTTTTCTTTAAACTGGGAAAAGTTGCTTCTAAGCACTGTTGCTTGCCCTCTCTCCCCCTACTTTGTTTGAAGTCTTTTATAAATGAAATCAATTCACAAAGTACCAACATCCACAGCTAGCAAACCTTCTGATTAACTCTCTATTCATTACTATTTAGGGAGTTCATTGAAGGAACAGGGTTTATAATCACTTCAGAATATACTTCATTCAATTCTTGATGACATTTAACATTTGTCAGATGTTTTTCAGCTCAATCATTCTATATGGGGAATTACAAGCAGTGAGTCAACTGGAACTGTCTGAAAATCAAGTTTCTCCCTATTCTGAAAGAGTTTGGTGTTTTTTTTCCCTAAATGTAATTGTTTAAGCCAAATATTTCAGAATATTTTATATTTTTATTCAGAATCTTTTTATCTTTTTCTTTCAATATGGGATATTTCAAAAGAAACAGCTAGGTTATAAGTACACTAAAAATTTTGTGGAATCTCCCAAAGCCAGCTTCTGTGCAAGTCTATTATAGCCACTCCTGGGTCTTTTTCAGATATTACTAATACACAGCTTTCAGTCCTGAGAACATTTTCAGTTGGAAAATTTTATATTAATTTAAATGTAAAGTAACCTTTGACTTAGCTGTAAGTTTACAGCCAACATAAACCAAATATTTTTTATATCTCACAGTTTCTCCTATATTACACAACCTTAGCACTTGCAATTTGTGAACCACATGTACTATTTCCACATGTATTCTGTTGCCAGGACAACATTTTAACTGTTGAGGCAGCAGGCAGGTAATTTCCACTCATAACCAACATTCAAAGCTTTCTGTGATACTCTATGAATAAAATACCTTTACAGAACCCTTCCCCCCTTGCTGCCACCCTGAATGCCCAAATCAGGCAGGCAATATCTTTCAGCAAACAGTCCTTGGGAACTGTGAGCTCAACCTTGCAAACGTCAAGCATTTTTAAACATCTAGTATTGGTTTCCCTCCACTTGTCCTCATCAATTTAAGTAAGTTAATAAATTAATCTACATAATAAAAAACCCATATTATTTACGAATGTAAATTCTTCCTTCGCATGTTCCCTAGTAACAAACTTCATAATGGCCTTGCACTATTTTGAAAACTGTCATGAACTCTTAAGTATATGCCTTTAAAAAATTACTTAGAATTACTGAATAATTAGCAATCTCAAATTGCCTAAAAATTTTCAGTAGTCAAGCCTTGTCAAGTCTTATTCTACTTGCAGTTTTTAATATTAATCACCCAAAAGAAAGCAGTTGTTTAAAGCATTGTTAGAATTCAACATTCAGCAGCTGTTTGGTCAATTTGCGTCACACCAGGGTTCTCTGTTCTTCAGCATTCTGTGCAATCTGAGGTAGATTTGTTCTGCACAAGAGCCATGGGACCTAATGATTTACTGACTCTAGCAAAGAGCAGAGAAATAATTTGCTGCTTTTTCTTAGAAAAGATTTACTTTTTCTTAACATTTCAAGACAGCTCTTCCTGTTACATGAATATGCATAAAAGGCCAATCTCAGAGAAACAAGCCAAATAATTTAATGATCATAATAAAAACTCTAAACATGAATAACTTTTTGTTTAAACAAATTTAAAAGCCATGACAAAAAATGGGTTAAAGTGAACTCCAATTAAAATGAATCACTAATTTCATTAAAAAAACAAAAGTCATTTTTGACACTCAAAATGTCTACATAATGTTTTTTAAAGAAGTATAAACATACTGCTCAGGCATTTACTTAAAAGAAACATTAAAAATACTGAATTATAAAATTTAAAAGAAATGCCTCTTAACTAAAGCAATTCTGTGTGGTAGTATTACACACTTGGTGTTTTCATGCCACAGGAAAAAAACCTTTTTTCTTTTCTTGCCCTCTCTTGATAGTCTTTACCACACTTCTAGCCAATATTAAAGTTTAAAGTTTTACCAGATTGTTTTTGTAGCTGTAATTATACAATAGACTGAAAACTGCTGCATCTTAGCTGCCACATAAATTCACCACTCCATGGTTAGCAGCCTTTTGTGGAGGGGATTAGCTCATTCTGTGTTTGGATAGTAGCTCCTGGAACAGTCCAGGACAGGCTTCGTAAAGGGACCTAGACCTTACCTGCTCCTACTTCATCTATTTTTTCTGGTATCACTAAGTGATATAAAACTTGCCATGGTTAGAATTGTGGTTATACCATTGTCCAACATCACTACATTTCATGAGCTGAATCCCATGCTGCTGCAGCTATCACAGGGAAAAAATGAGATGAAGGTGCACTAGGCATTGATGGGGAAGGCATGGCACTGGTAAAGCTTACAATGAAAGACCAGAACTAACCTGCTCCTACGGAGGCACCAGTTATCCACATCCTTTTCCTAAAGCAAGACAAGGGAGTGAACATCTTATACAAAGTTACCAGGGAGAGCAATAGGATGATATTGGAGCTATTCTATGAAGAGGCAAAGAAAAATATTTCCACTGCAAAATGAAAGTAAAGGAGATTCTGGCAGTAACTCCACTATAAACTTTAGCAGTGAAATCTCAGCCACTGTTATTGAAATGACATCAGTCTTTTTGCAGCATGAAGCAATTCTGCATCTCCTCACAATGGGTAGGGCCCATTGTCATAGACTACTCAGAGGATTGGCACAATTAATATTCTGCATGCATCAATGAAGTGCTCATCATGAAGATCAAAGCTCTTCAACTCCCAACAATTTCCCAGCATAGCACAAAAAAAAAAACCCCACAAAAAAACCACCAAACCAAAAAAAAACCTAACAAAGAACTTGTCAGGGTGGTTTTTTTTCTCCTTTCAAGTTAAAGTCTGTAGACTATGTTTTAAACACTATCATAGTAAGCAATAGGAAGACTATCAGAGGTTTAGTGATTACTAAACATCTAACAATTCATCAGTTTTGTCAGGTTTACATCCCTTATCTCTGTTATCCACATTCCTACTGTTGACATTTTTCATCCACCCATTTAGGTGCTCTTGCTTACTCTCAGACATAGTAATTTTAATGATATTTATGATTTGTAGCTTGAGCTATTTCCCTTGAAGTTTAGATTGTCATACAAGTAGAGAGGATACTCTCCTTTTATGGCAGTTTTTCAATATCAAAGTGCACAGAAATTTTAACTCGCTATCATATTGTTGTTAGTAACAATTCATCCCTGCCTGTACCTAACCCAGAGTCTAGAACTTTATACTGGAAAAAAAAATGCTTTAAAACTGTTGAATGCTCTTCATGCGACAAAATGCAAAGCACATTTTTGTTTCAACAAGTCATTAACATACCATAAAGTAAGTCTTTTGTATAGGAACATAGATAATGCACAATATTAGGACCCAATTCTTCCAGTAGGTCTGAAGATCATTTGCTTAAAACTCTGGAATCTACCTGCGAAGAAGAAATAACCAACCAAATCTTGGAAATATTTTTGAAACTTCTTTGTAGTATACACCTAAAGAGCTAACTTTATTTTCTACCTAAACTGTGAGCATCATATGTCTTCTGATCCCCTCTTTTTTTTTTTTTTCCCCTCAAAGTATCCTCAAAATTTTATACCATAAGCCAGTTTTGGCTTTGATTTTTTTCCAAATAGCTGAGAACCAAAGCAGTTGTTTAAAACAAACAAGCAAAATAAATAAATAAAAAAACCCTAACACACCCCTTTTTTTTCAAATAGCTGAGGACCAAAGCAGTTGTTTAAAACAAACAAAATAAATAAATAAAAAAACCCTAACACACCCACACACAACACCAAACCAAACAAACCAAACCACCACCAATAAACCCCCTCCCCACTGTACACCCCAAAACCACCACACTGCTTTCCACATTTTTTTTAGCTGCTGTTGGAAAAACTCCACACACACCCCAAACAAGTCCCAAGGAAATACATTATCACAAGAAAGTTGTAGACATTTAACTATATCTTAAAGATTGTTTTGTCATCTTCAATATGGAAATGCATTGTAATCTTTTTTATTTCAAACACAAATACTGAAAGGTGCATACATAATTAGAAAATAATGAGATTTATTATTTGATATGGGAGAGCAAAAGGAAAACATCTGCTATGGATTTTTAATGATTTTGAGAAAAGATTTTGATGTAACAGGAGAAGACAGAATAAGTATAAAATCCCAAAGTCCTTGATAACAATTTTTATTACTAACCACTTCTTTCTCACATTTTTTTTTTTAAGTCTTTGGAATCAAGTCCTTTCTATTGGTGTTTTGTACTGCAGTTCCATTACATTACTCCTAAGTCATTTCCACCTTTCAAGATTCTAAATGAGAAACATCAGGGCTTCCCCCCTTTTTTTCTGTCTTAGAAAAACAAACCAAAAAAGCCTTCCTCTTTAAAATTTCATATTCAACTCTTCCCCTCTCCTCATATCAAACTCCTCAACAAACAATTATGACATAATTTATTTTGAATGCACTACAGAACCTTCAAAAGGATCTGGTTAATTTTACACCACTAAATGTATCATATTTTAAAAACCCCCACAACCTTAAAGGGAAAATGAAATGTTTCCTCTATAGGCTTTAATGTCCATGGAATCAATTTGATTCCTAACTTTATGATAGCGTCTTCCACAGGATAAATTCTTCATGCATAGAGCACATAATTTTACTTTGACAATTAAATATGCAGGAATGATGGAAATAATATTTTACTTGAAATGGCACAATTTTATTAATCTAATATAGACCAAAAGGTCAATTTATTTACATATGAGTGAGAACATTAACATTTTTACACTACTATTAATTTGAATTTAAATCAATCAGAACATGCTGTGACATATAGGTCTTACCTTAGTCACAGCATCAACTTGTCACACTACCTTGGAAAGTCAAAGGGACTGTAAAATGCACATAATAACAGAATTCAATTCCTTTAACTTCCCTTACAAGATGAGGGGGGTTTAGTGGACATTAAGTTAGTTATCATTTAGTCTTGTAATTCAAATTGGATACCTTTTTTGCTGGTGAATGGAAATAGTAATTCCTTTAGCTGGACAAAATAAGGACCCTATATAAGTGTGTGTGTGCATCTTTGTGTGTGGATGGCTGTATACACCAACAATTTTGCTGTTAATGTTAGAAAGTAATGTGGAAACAAATAAATAGATCATGTGTAAAACCTACCAAGATTTCATTATTAAGCATCATCTCAGTTTTATGTTGTAAATGTTCTCTTTTTTTGTCTCATCTGCGGAATATCTTTGGATTACCAATGATAATAAAAGTTGCTGCTCATCTCAGATTTTCTGCAGTATTATGTATTTTATGGAATCAATTTTTGGAAATTTGTCATTTCCACAGTGCTTGCAATTTCATGGTATTCAAATGTTAACACTCAGCTGCACAAAGGAGTTCTACTACACTGTATTTCTTCTTTTAAATCTGTACTGCAAGAGAATCAAGTAGACTTGAGTCCATGTTTTTCTTTTTGTTGCTTAATAGTAGTGATATCTTGTTGAAGCTTCAGAGAGGAGTTGTAAATTTTCTTTCCATAACTGACACATGTTACAGTAACATTTCTCACCAAAGAAATAGAAAGATTTTATTTCAGCATATATTTTCTTTCTGAAAGATATTACAACAGTCTGTTCCCTTTTCAAGGGACATTGAAAATTACCTTCTTTAGGAAAGCATTCTCACTGAGTTCAGTACTATGTACAATGTAATGTTAGTATCAGTGTCAGAATGCCATTTCCCTTCTCTAGGCACTTTAAAAAAGAAAACAGCCCCCTTCCACCCCGCCCAAAAACCCAACCCACACCTATTTAATGTTGGTAGATATTTCAGAATCAATGCTTTTGAGCATAACAAGTTATACCCTTGTGTTTCTTATGGACCTGTGCAGGGTAACATCTTTGCAACCACAGAAGGGGCTTTGTGCCCACCCAAAAGAACTTCAGTAAAGAACATTTCAGTGGCAAACAACAGCATTTCTTCCAAGTAACACTTCCTGGTTTGTGGAGAAAAACCCACACAAGGCTATCTTCATTCTTAGCAGTGATTTTTGCAGCAAGTTAAGCAAAGCAAGATCATTTCTGGTTTTAAATCTTATGAGAGACGGAGAAGAATTTCATCTAGATGATTCTAACAGGCCTGTTTCATTCTGAAAGAGGTTATAGGGATGAACTTGCATTATACAGCACAGAGACTTAAAGAAGAATTTTAAGGCCTCATTTTTATTGAAATATTCACGTGCCTAAATGTACAACAGTAAGCTGTTGGTACACAGAGCACTATGATACTGAATAATGTATGTCAGCATTTCCCTGTAGTCCTGTTGTATATAACTATATATTATTTCTTATTTTATATGTCAATGGTAATCTCTTTGGAGCAGTAACTGCATGTGGTTGTCTGACCAATGGGATCCATATTCATGAATAAAACACCGCTGTTTCCAACAACAAAAAGAATGGTACATAACAAACAACTAACCTGCAACATGAAGCTGGGCTGCTGTGAATAGTTGAGGACACTTGAGTAAAACTGACAATGTTACTCTTCTTTATATTGCTGATATTTTATATATCTGTATGCTATTATGATTACCTTTTCAAGTTTAAATAACTTTTTAAGAACTAATATCAAATAACAACTCAGCACATATGGACATTATTCCTAGAGAAGAGACAGTTCCTGTTCTCAAACAAAATTACCACTTTTTGCTCTTGCCTGTTCAAAAACCTCCACTTCTGACAGATTTAATTGTATTTAAAAGTTTTATTCCCTCCTCCCCACACAACTTTGTTTTGTCTAGTTATCAGATACTGACGAGTAGAGGATTTATATAAAAATTCTTGCAACTGCTCAAACAGTGCATTGACATTAGATAAGAAGTTGTAGGTATGGGAAGCAGCACACTATCTAAATAAAATTATTTCTTCATTATGTGGACAAGATATGAAGTAATCCGAACAGTTTACAATACTGTTTTTACCAGAAGATGCTGGATGGCTGCAGGCAGCAAAGCAAGCTTCTGAGACTAAGTTCAGATAATAATTAAAGATGCAGAAAATGTTTTAGATATCCTAGTGTTGTACACATAGAAAAGGAGATGGGCTACATTAAAAAAAAGATTTACTGTTCAGAATATCCCTCAAACTTTGCTAAGGGCAACTGGACTGCTTTTTACTTTCCCCTGGTATAGGTCAATTGAAACAGTATGTCTCCTTAAATCTCCAGACTTCACTCTAATTTCTGACTCTCTTAAGCATTACAAGTATTTCTTCACTTCAGTAGCCTGATCCTTGAAACACCATCTAAAGTGAACTTCATAGAAGTCAGCTGAGCCAGGGGTTTACAGTTCACTTGTCTAGCACAAGCACGGTGTCCTCTTGAACTGCAAGAGCAAGTTAGCCAACTCCAGAAACACATTCAGCAGTTCAGAAATAAATCTACTATACCCAACATTGTAAAGGCTGCTTGTGTTATGGATATATTTTTGCTTCCAGAAGCTAACTTGAAGATTTTTGCCACACACACACTTATTTAAAGGGAGCATACAATTTTATGTTGTATTTTACATCATTGGCAATCTGATCTCTTCAGCAACATCCAAAAGTATAACTCCTTGCAAAATTATTTTGAATTCATATAAAATGCTATGAAAATCAGGGAATTTATCTCCTTTAGCATGGATTGTAACACAATGCATAGTAATATGTGAAGTGTTACTTCTTGTATATTTAACTAAAGCAAAAAGAAATTAAACTAAGTTAACAAAACTGTTGCGTACAGCTACAGGAACAAAATCATAAAGTTCTAATATTTGCCTTTTTAACTGAGCAGCCAAAAACAAAATTGAGATTTTTAATGTATTTTAAATGTCATACGAGCTGCATTACATCTAGCTTGTTAGTTTCATATTATGCACATTAAAGCACACTTTTTAAGCATGCATGAAGTTGGTTCATTTCTAGAATTGATTCTATTTCTAAGTCTACCTTGTATACAAACTTTAATAATCTTGAAGCTATTCAGAGCTAATCTGGTTTTGTTTTGTAGCGTAAGTGTTGTAAGAATGATTTATTTTTCTGTCAGTAGTAAAAGCAGACATGCAAACTAAATTTGGCATGACTTTACAGGGAATTTTTTTTAGTTTCTATGTACAGCCTCCATGCCTTTTACACTACCTTTATGCTTGCCTGTATTTTCCATTAGAGAGTGCAAATAATATTTTAATTGTAAAGCCATTTTTAAATAATCGTAGTTCACAATCAATTATTAACTCATTTCTGTACTAATTCAAATGAGCATACATTGTGAACAATACTATTTTTTGCATTGTTCTGGGGTTTCTTCTCTCAGCTGGATTGCAAATGGATCTTAAGAAACCTTTTTGTGGGTCTACTGAGAAAGCTTGGAAAAGTCATACTCTCTGCTTCGTCTGCAAAGTATTTTACAAAAGAGCAAGCCATCATTATATATCTTTCAGCAGCTATGCCTGAGAAGTGTTATACTGAAGAACAATTCAAGAAATACTCATAAAGTAAATGACTTTGTTCACTTATTGCAGTGAAGTTACATAAGAAAATTGATAAGAAAAAAAAAAATCATTACACACTGTTTTGAAGTAAAGATGTAAAGATTTAGCTATGCATTAGATTTGGTTACTAAAGAACTATCACAAGGTACTGAAAACAATTAAAAACTTCACAGGTTTTTGTATAGAGACCAGCACTGTGGAAAAAGGATCCCATGCACTGAGGTTTAAGTTAAAAAAAAAAAAAATTCAGACCCAGATTTTCACCAAATGTAAATCACCCGATCTGTCTGAAGAAAGCATAAGCAACTTTAACTTATAGTACAGAACTTGATAATTTCTCTGTGTTGCATTAATTTAAATAGATATTATAAATCTAAGTTGCTTTTGTTATAGTTGTAAGAAATCTCACCTAAGATAATTTAATATCATACAGTGTTATGCAGCACCATTCAAGCCGGTGTGGTCACATATCAAATGATGAAAGAGAAAAAAAGATGGAAAAGCATAAAAATAAAAAATAAGCCCATGCACAAGCTTTAGTTGTAAATGAAATCATGAAACAACTCATCTTCCTCTTCACTTGTAACTTAAGGTCTTCGGTAGAAAAAAACCCTTGAAGTCTTTTATGTGATGTTAGAAAGTATTTGATGACTTTCAATTTTCAGGTCATACAGAGGCATTCTTTACAGACAACTAGGATTGTCAGGAGACGCTATATGTACGTACTACGTGTTTTTCCTGTTACAGCAGGTGACCAGATACAATCTATAGTCCTAGACTCCCTTGTTACTAGTAATCGTTTTCCGATGACACTGTTTCTCACTGAATTTTTTTAAAAAACACAATTTTCAAAATTAAATTGAGTAAGATACTCAATCCAAAATCTTCTTGGAAGTAAAAGCCAGCCAGAGGCTCTAAGTATCTTTTTAACTAGCCTAAATTTTGAGGCAACTGAGGGAAGAGGTGAAATAGAGAAAGAGAAGGCTTCCAGCTGTAACATGATCCTATGTTTCTAGATCTGTCTGGCACACTCTGACAGATTTGTGTGTCTCGTGATTTCCCTCAGTTTCTTTAAATTCCACCTTTCTCTGTTCATCTAATTTTCTCCCTTCCATTACAGTCCTCAAGATGTTTTTCCATGCCAGCATACTTGTTTACTCTTTTTATATACAAGTCCAGTTTATTGATACTACATTTAGCAGAGAGAAACTATGTAAAATACAGATTATTTTTTTTCCCCCCCAGGTTAAATTTCAGGATATATTCTGAAAATACAGGAGGGGAAGGGAAATCAGTATGTATACATGTAATGAGTTATGTACTATAAAAATAGTGAGCTTGCACAACAGTGGGAATTTAAATGGAACTATGGCTTCACAGATTACATGTTTCAATTTATATCAAAAATATAAAGTAGCTAATTTCAGTGAAATATTGTCATGAAAAATAAGTACAAATGAAAAGGAGTAGTTGCTCATGCACACACAATACAAAACCTAACACTCATGAAATCTGTGGCCAGCTGTGCATACAATTCTAACAGACTGCATAACAAACATACATTGTTTAAAAACTGCACATAAAAAAAAGCAAGAAGAGTTTCAATTAGTCATTCTGGGAGGGGGAGAAAGAGACCAACTAGGCAACTAGATATCCACTGGGATATACAAAACTCAGTCTATTCCCCTTAAAAATAACAAAAAAAAAGTGCGATAGTAAGCTATCATTAATCAGAAGAAATGTATCGGGGTGGAAAAGGGAAAAAAAGAGAGATTAACTTTCCTCTCCTTAGCTTGATTTTTTTTTCCTTTGAGATATCATTTTTAAAAATTGTTAAAAAGAGTGCTGGAACACAAATGATGACATCAGGATTTGTCTGTATTTTCTTTCATACTCCACATATCATTTTTTTTCTGCTACTACTATTTGGAAGTAATTCAAGTGCTTCCCAGCACTAAAATGTAGAATGCCTGAAAACACAAAGAGATTTGATTATCCTAATTCACCAGGTGAGAAAATTAAGACATTGAAGGACAAAGGGTTTTACTGAAGTGGTCATACTCAAATTTGATACTTCTGCAGTTTTGTGGCAAACAAAACACAATTGTCTTTTAATCAGTTCTGTTACATCTCTCAAGTTTCTTGAGCCTTGGTTCTCGGTTAACAAAGTGCTTTTCAAATTATTACAGAAAAAAAGGTAAAGGTTTCTCTCCCGCCACAACTATTCTCCATACAACTGCTCCTATAATCTCACTAGCTGAAGTTCTTTGGACGCAAAGCACCTTTTCAAGCAAGATATCTCTAGTGTTGCCTGCAGCCATGATGAAGTAGGCATTTTCTTTGACCTCAAAACAGCATGCAGGATGGTAAAGCAGCAGTACAAACCCCAGAGGATGTAAATAGCTACACCACAGAACATGTGTTTCTAAGGAAGATTTATTCCAGTGAAGCATGGAAATCCCTTCACATAGAAGAACTCTTGGGCTTCATCTGAGTATTTTAATTAAGTGCAAATGCCAAAACCAAAATCCTATTAAAGTTCCAGTTTTGGTCTTGAGTTTCCCCAGGTGGTAAATGTGATATGATAACACATCACAATGGGAGGAAAACCAGGAGGTGTTCAAAGCATCGTTGAGCAGAAATACTCAAGAGTAATATGCACACGCTATTTATCACATAACTTAAACAGGACTGTTTAATTGGAAAGTGTGTAACATGATCTGATCTGCCAAGCAGTCTTCAAGGTTTCAGTGATAAAACCCTTTGGAGATACCTTATCCTTAACAGCACAATGTTTGCAGCATAGGATGAACAATGCAGCATTGCTGAATCCCCATTTTTACTGTGAATATCTCGGTATGATTACCTATAAAAGTTCACAAAGACCTTCTCCTCAGAAAATGGAAGTCATTGTCAAAGTGAAAACCAAAAGGTGACAGAGGTCCAGACTCTTGTCTATCGCTACATGCAAGGAGAAATCTCCTTACCTCACAGAGGGCAAAACGTTAATTTAGAGATAAATAAGAGGGATCTTTTAATCTGATGCTTTGTATCAGTAGGGAACTGCAGTTAATGATCCAAGAAGGCATTTCAAGTCCTATTTGATATGGACAGACAAAAAACTGCACTGCAGTATATGAATTTTGCAGCATATGAACATCACTGTTTATAGCCAAAGTTAAAAAAAAAGCAATGAAATGCTAGTTTGGCCAACTAGAATTGCAAGCGCATATAAAAATCCACTAAAATTAGATTAGCTGCCAGGGAAATTAAGACCTGTGTGACAAAAATACTGGATATGAATATGGTCAAAAAGGGGTTGTATGAGGTCTGCCTACAAGATCAACAAGGGGTCAAATATGTCTATATTTTGCAGACAACTACTAGTAGAATTGTTGAACTAATTAAGGTTAAAAATAATAGTATTTCTTAAAGAAAAATAGTACAAAAAATGTTGAATTTTAAACAACTGTTTTACACTTCAGACACCATTAAGTTAATGGTCTGTTCAAGGCTATCAATTGTTACTTGAAACACCTTTTCTGCTTGGCGACTAACGCATGTGAAGAAAAACCTTGAGTGGGTTTCCCACTCCTTCCCATCTCCCCCCACTCCAACCACTGAAGCGCATTACTTCTGGAGGGAGGCAGAAAGGGCTGTGTGAGTCGCTAATGGCACCTTTTTCAAGAACAAGTGTATTCTAACCAAGGATTCTCTCCCAGGACTAGGAATAATATTGTCAACAATAAAAACTCCATTCTATTTATATCTCATTTCTGTAAAATATAAGTATTTGCACAAAGCTTTTCAAAGCTCTCCACAAAAAGCATATTCTTCAAGCTGCAACCTATATCCTCTACATTTTTCCTAAAGTTGCTTAAACCCTATCAGTATACTCACAAGAAGTATAATCATGATTACATTTTTACCTCATGCAAAGTATGTAAAAATAGAAACAATATGCTTCACTAAGACTGAATTGTTACTTAAATAAAATCTGGATCCAAACTTTTTCCTCTGACTTTAGCTTTGGTGTTTGCTGCTGGACTCAAAGAGTTGACTGGGGTCAAAGGGTAGTAGAGTGAACAATAAGACGTAAGGAAGGCATATTGGAAATTGAAAAACACTGAAATTCATTGACAAAGAAAGGCGCAACAGTGGAGCTGCAGAAAGAGGTAAAAGGAAATACAATATTATTAACTTTGAAATTAAGAAAAAATGTTCATAAACATCCTAGTCATACTGCTAATGATAAAATCTTCAGCCCCACACTTGCACTATACCACGTTAAAATTGTAGTTTCTTCCCAGAGAAGAGAGTGTCCTCCTCTAGAGAACTATACTGACTCCATAGCAAGTGTGATTGTACCTCTTCCTAAAACCTCCCCTTCCTCTCTTCCTAAATACTCACATTTGAATGAAAAACGGGAAAGTCAGTTAGGGAAGTCTTTTTCTCCTATGAGCTTAGAAGTTTAGCCCTCCCCCTCCTGCCCACGCACTTTCATATCTTTATTCTACGTGAATAAGCTCTCAGCATGAAACAGTCTACTTCTCTATTTCTGTAACACAACAGCTAATACATAGTTATAGTTTTTTAAGCTAGTTATCTTAACCCAAATCAAGATAGCTGTCTCTTTAATTCATCTCTCAGTTTTAATCAATGCAGAAAGTAGAGAGTTTCATATTTTACTTTTTATCTCTGTGGATGTGAGATCAGAAATGATTCACAAAAAGTTTAAACGTTCCTGAGCTCTAGCGAGTACACAGTCACATAAATAGCTCCATTTTCTTTTAACCAAAGGACCTAAACTGAGTTATATGCTGCTGAGAAGACTCTATTTGCATTATGTTTACTTCATCGCCTCCTTTCTGCTGTCACATTTCCATCACTGCCTGCTTTAACCTCATTAGCTAATCTACTTGGGGATCACCTCAGGTCGTGCTTATCCAGAGCAGACAAGTTCTACTGCACAGAGCTGATAAATCAAAGGGAGCATAGACTTGTTTAGAACAGAGATTTGTTTTGGATTCTCCTTAACAGTTCTCAGGGACTGTCACACCACATACGTACAACTCCAGCCAGCCAGGTATACAATTTTAAGGAAGGTTGTCCTACAATCAGTTCTAGATAGTGTTTTTCTGATAGATTCCAGCTGGTTTACAAGTCCTTCTCTGTCTATTCCTACATCTTTATTTCTCATGGTAATTTAAAAAAACAAAAACCAACCCAAACTCAATAAACCATGGAGTGAGAATAAAAGACCAGATCTATATAAAGACTTGGAAATTCCAACACAGAGATACTAGAGCAACATTCAGTGGTTGCCTAACAATGCAGTTAGCTAACCACCCATGCTCAGGATTCTGCTGTTGAAGTCTATGGTACTTTTGGTGTGCCACCAATGAAATCGTGATCCCACCAAGTGCTTGGCACTTAAAACAAGGATTTTGAACAAATCAGCCTGCTCACCAGCTGAATACTTTGCATATTGGTTCACAGTGTAAAGTAAAATATACCTCTTCTTTCTGTTTGGAAAAAAACACCACATAAAAACCCCAAAACAAACAGCCAGATAACAGAAGGCAGACCACTGGCAAAGATAGATACTTAACTTCCCCAAAGCAGTATCCAAAAAATAAGGTTTTTTTTTTATTTACCAGTTCCTCCAGAAAAGGTACATGGAACCATTTGGCAGTAGTATGTTTAAAATTTGTTTGTTTGGGGCGCAGCTTACATTTCTTTTGTGGCTCTGCCAGCTGTAAGTGATGTTAGCAGCTTGGTCCTCCTTTCTGCAACAGGAATAAACCATAGCCTCCTCGCAAACCACTTCCCCCATTTCTATGTCAGGTGAGCTTTTCATGAAAGTGTGAACTAGGCAAGTTTGTGGGAGAGGAACTGTAGAGGGATAAGTGAAGAACCAGTCAGGACCAGGGAGGGAGAGGAAAGGAGAGGGATCTAATACCCCCAACAGACCATCAAAGGTTCCCAGTCTCCTCAAACACCTTAGAGTCATTTGACAGCCACTTTCCAACCTGCTCTGACTTATCTCAGCCACCAAATGTATTAACCATGTCAAACACACCTCTGCTGCTGCAGGACAGAATTTTTTCTCCCTCAAGGTTCTGAAATAACTAAGTTATTTTGTCCTTATCCTTAGAACAGTGAATTTCAAAGATGGCTCACACTATTGAAAAGCCTTGAAACAGCTTTTCAGGAGAGTCTTAAATTTCATTTTTCTCTAGTGCCTAAGCATCTTAATATAGGCTAGAGAGAAATGTCACTCTTAACTGGGCATTCACATCCCTGAATACTCTTCTGGATTTGAGTGTCTAAATCCTTTCTTTCAAAAAGCTTTCCTTTCGAAAAAGCTCCCAGGAAATAAAGAAGTGATACCGGTCTTTCGGCTAATGAATAGAATGATACTTAAACCCAAGATGTTACTTGATTTTTCTTCTCTACCTGAAAACATTCAAACTACTCAGATAACTCCTCTTATTGTAATGCTTTCATTTCATAGGTCATAAATAAAGAGCGAGAGAGATCACACGCTATATCCTACTAGCTCAAACACTCACATGGTGCATTAATCAGCAGGAACTTTGCTACTGAAAGTTGAACTTCATTCATTAACCCTATTTAACAGTAATAGCTGAAAACTGATTCAACAATTTTAGCCAAAACATTGCAACTTTGCCTGAAAGTAAAACCATGTTTGGATTTGCAATCCAAGAAGTCTCGACGAATCAGATCCCCAGCATAATGTGCATCACACCCTGAAAATATCTTTGTTGTGTGCCAGTAAGTGCAATGTCAATTTTTATGTGTTCACTATTTCATAACATAAAACTTTTCACAGTGATCATGCAGGAGGTTATACTTTTTTTTTTTTATAGGTGTTTTCTAGCATTTGGACAGTAAAAGTTCTGAGCCAATGAAATTTGAGTTTTCACTAGCCTAAGATGACGTGAAAAAACAGTCAGTGTTATATCTTTCAGCAAGACTAACACATGTAAAGAGAAAAGGTGCACTTTACTGATAATCAGCTTATATAAAACTGTCACTCACTGTTTAGCATCTTTACCAACTTTCTCCTTTTATCTGGAGGCAAATCCAATTGTTTCCCTTGATAAGTTAAGGGCATTCTCTCTCATGAATCAAACACAAAGGTCAAGTTCTTCTGCACTGACATTCACAAGAGTACATGGGGCATTGCACATAAAAATATTTTGTTCACTGCTGTCAGACAAGCCTGCCTTCTCAGCTTCGCCAGCTACTTCATCATGCAGAGGAAGACTTGCAGCACAGATAATCACTACTGGAATTACTGAGCAAGTAGTTATGTTTTCCCTCCAAACAGGAGCGGGGAAAAAAAAATAAAAATCTAGTGTACATCATATGGGTATGTTCTTCATTTTGTTTGGTGAAATAGTGGCCACCCTGCAAACAAATAGCTGATAATCCTTCTTTGGCATCTTTGTAACCTCCATTTATACAAGTAGTTTGAATTTCAAGTGTATTTCCACAATACTCTTCAAAGGTACAAAGTATATTCCCACTTTTAAAGAAATCTACAAGCTTAGCCCACAGTCTACTATGTAAATGAAACAACAACAAAAATCAACATTTTTAATGGGTGCCTAATACTGAAAGAACCACAACTCCTTTGTTGCTTTGGTTCCTACTGAGGTATGGCTTTCTTCCTGATTCTGCATATGATAAAAACAGAAAAGTTGCCTGAAATCCTCAATCAGCATTATCTAAAAACATTGCTTTATCATCAGATTTTCTAGGCCTGATTCCAAGCATCCTCCAAATATTCTTAAACCAGGCACACCCCCCAAAGGCAGCTGCACCGGGAATTGTTTCTCCCTCAAACTTGCCTTGTAGCTAGAAGATTTCCCTAAGGAGTTGAAGATAAGGTTCCAAATCTCCTTTTCAGGGAAGTTTCCAGCTATTTCTACACCGTGATCAAGCTGTAACCACAGCTCACGCATCTGGATGTATGAGACAATTTCAAAAACCCAAAGGCTTACTGTGACAGTGTAACTATGTTAGTACTTACCCTGGTACTACTGCTGCTCAACATGCTGAGCTACATGCTGCCAAAACAGTATTGTTTGACAGTACCCAGCTAGCCAGGTGTACATGCAGATAAGTTTTAATTGTATTCAGTCTCTTTGGCAAAAAGTGGCATTATGGTTCTTTAAAAGGCTTCCAGATAAAATCCTGGAAAGCAAATGCCTGTAAGCTTGCCACCTGTGCTGGGAAAGCTAGCAGAAACTACCAGAAGACGACAAAAACACCCTACCAACCCCAAAACACGTCAAAAGAAACGTTGTTCGGTATGATATCAGATAGAGTCAGAACGGCTTTTCAAGAAGTGAAAGAGCACCATTAGGCTTGAGAAGTAGCATTTAAAATAGTTAACAAGTTCACAGATAAGGGAGATCTGACCGATACTATCAGCTACAAGGCTTTCAAGAAGATTATTCGCCAAAGCCTCTTAAACAAGCTAAGTCCTCATGGGATAAAAGGAAGGTCCTACACAATTTGTTGAAAGATTGGATAAGGTAAATTTCTACAACAGAAAAAGGCTGCAAAGAGGGTTTTAGATGTGCTGGGTTACATGCTGTCCAACACTACAAAAACATAAATGACCTACAAAAGGGAAAAGACATGAAATTATGTCATCAGTGGTTGCTGATAAAATTACATTGTTCAAAACAGAAGAGTTGAAAGATGACTGCAAAAGAATTTATGAAGCTGACTGCATTATAAATTGGCAGATGAAGTTGAACATAAGTGTGAAGAGATGCAAGTAATGAAAAAAAAAATCCCAGCTGTCTATACATAGTAATGGGCCTACCACTATTAAAAGAAAACAAAATTTGGGGCTACAATAGACAGTTCTGAAAAAAAATGACAGTTTAAAGCTTAATAGCAGTCAAAATAAACTCAGTAATTATAAGGAAAGCTTCTGTGCTTGACAGACCCCACAGAGAAACCGTTTGGATCTCAAAAATCAAACAGCTCTCAAAAGGCTCAGAAGCTGAAGAAGTGCAAATTAAGAGCTCAGAAAAATCCATGGTCAAAAGGCAGTGGCTTTCAGAACACGTTAGAAGCCAGCTATGTGGAATGATTTCTCAGTAATGGTAGTATTAACATCAACAAGATGTTAATACAACCAAGAGAAATGGACTGGTAAAGAAGAAAGTATGTTTCAACAAACAGAGTGCAACAGCTTGCTCTGATCACAGAAACCTTCACGTACTCCCTGAGCAGTGCTTACATAGTAGCCAGTAGAAAAATTTCACACGAGCAGCATTACATTCCTTTACAAGATTTTAGAGGACCCATTTTCTGTGTTTCACCTGGTACCTGTTATGATTGCTCCTAGAATTGTCCTAAGACAGGAGTAATGGAAACAGTGTGACAGTCTCATAAGGTCTGCCCTTCCAAGGTAGGGCATAGAATTGCTTTATTTCTGTCATTCAACTTGTCACATTCATAAATGTTCTCAAAAATAACTGTAACTGAATTTAAAATATCTCATGAGGCTGGTCTTATAAATTTATTTCAAGCTAGGATGGATTTATTTCTATGGTAATTTTTTTTTGCCACTTCACTAGTCATGAAGTTGTTTACCCAGCAGATATCTCTGTTGTTGTCCAGCTGCTCTTCCTCCTTTGATGTTGCAGAAATAATTAAAACTAAAAAAAAATAATCATAGAATCATTAAGGTTGGAAAAGACCTCTAAGATCGTCAAGTCCAACCGTTAACCCAACACCATCATGCCTACTAAACCATGTCCTGAAGTGCTATGCCTACACATTTTTTAAATACCTCCAGGGATGGGGACTCCACTGTACCCATGAGCAGCCTGTTCCAATGCTTGAATGTTTTTTCAGTAAAGAAATTTTTCCTAATATCCTATCCAAACCACCCCTGATGCGACTTGAGGCCAACAGCCAACTCTCGTCCTATTGCCAGTTACCTGGGAGAAGAGACCAACCCCCACCTCGCTACAGCCTCCTGTCAGGCAGTTGTAGAGGGCGATAAGGTCTCCTCTCAGCCTCCTTTTCTCCAGGCTGAACACCCCCAGTTCCCTCAGCCGCTCCTCATCAGACTTGTGCTCCAGAGCCCTCACCAGCTTTGTTGCTCTCCTCTGGACACACTCCAGTGCCTCAATGTCTTTCTTGAACTTAGGGGCCCAAAACTGAACACAGTATTCGAGGTGCAGCCTCACCAGTGCTGAGTACAGTCTTAACAGGGCAGTCCTAACACATGGGGGTGGCCGACTCACCCTAGGCAACCCCCTGAATGAACCTTCACCTGCATCCTTGTTTGCCTGGCCCTCAATTTCCAGAGCCCCGTATCTGTTGTGTAAGGGCAACCGGGGAAAGTAAGGGAAGCTGGGAGGGGACATGCCTGCCAACCCCAAGCAGGGACCCGTTTTCACTCTCTCGCCCCCTCCCTCCCTCCTGTCCCTTAAGTCCCCTCCTGATTGGTGACAAGAGGGCAGGGCATCCTCTGCTTCCTGTGGAGCCTCCATCTGCTGCCTTGGCCTCAGGGGTGGGTAGGGTGTGGCTCCACCAGTCCATCTCCCTCTCACGCTCCCTGATTCTCCTTAACTTTTCCACTTCCTCTTTCATCTCTACCACCAGGCCGAGCAGATCATTTACCTGGTCAGGCCGAAACCCAAACAGCTACCTGGTCAGGCCGAAAACAGCTGCAGTCTCTGCTGCCCCCCAGTACGAGTGACAGGCTCAGGCACTCCCTGCAGCCGGAGACCTGGACTGCTGTGTGTTTGTGGGGGAGCTCTGCCTGCATCACCACGTTCCTTCTGGTGACGGCCTTCAGGTGAGTTGAAACCGTGTCTGGGTCCTCTCCTGTGAGGGCAATGACCACTAGTGGAGGTACCTTTCACAGCTGCAGTCTCTGCTGCCCCCCAGTACGAGTGACAGGCTCAGGCACTCCCTGCAGCCGGAGACCTGGACTGCTGTGTGTTTGTGGGGGAGCTCTGCCTGCATCACCACGTTCCTTCTGGTGACGGCCTTCAGGTGAGTTGAAACCGTGTCTGGGTCCTCTCCTGTGAGGGCAATGACCACTAGTGGAGGTACCTTTCAGAGCCAGGAGGGGGGCCGTGCCCTGTTTGCCTGCCAGGCACACCTGGTCTCTCAACCTCCCTGGGGCTGCTTTTGTATGTGAGGGGGGTTTGGCTGCTGTCACTCCTGTCCTCGCCCACGCTGAATGCGTGTGTGTGTGCGCGCTGGGGTACCCTCTCTCTTCCCTGCACCTCTGCCTTCACAGTTTTGCCACTTTAGGAAGGGACCCCCAGCGCAATCCTTCTCTCCAGAACCCTTAGCCTCAGAGGATTCTGAAGGAATAGAACGTAGCTTGATCTCCAAAATGACCCTATACATTCACAAATGATACAACCCCTTGATTATTTCAACTGAAACAACTTTAAGAAGACCCTTTAAAAAGGTAGAGCTAAAAGATGGCAGGCTATAAGAAAGACTCCTCACTAGTGATCATAGGCACATGGTATCCACCATCTTACCCTGAGAAGCATACCAAGTAGTTTGGGTAGTAGCTTTGAGCAAAACTAGAAACCCTTTGGTTTTCCACCAGGCACATACTACAGTTTTATTCTCTCTTCTGGTAAAGTAACAAGTTCTGGTACACACTTGCTAAACAAATCCCCAAATAAACTGTGCTAGAATATGACCCACAGTTAGAGAGAGCACAAGTAAAGTCCCAAATGCATCTCAGTGTTTGCAAAGTACCAATAACTATAAAGACTTATTAAACAGACAAAAATCTGTAAGAAGAATTAGGTGTTTTGCTGAACAACCAAGGAAGGAAACAGAAAAGGCAAAATTTAGCAGAATAGGGTGTTATGCAGTGTGTTAACTGTAAGGCACAGCTCCTTATGCTCTTCTAGGTAAAGTAACCTCTGCAACCACCTTGGGAGGATTTGGCTTGCCTAGCAGAGCCTTTAATCAAATCCACAAAATGTGCAAACCTGCAAATTTATACTAGTTATAAAACATGACTGATCAAAAAGGTGCTTTTCCAAAGTTAATAATATATTATGACATCTGATAGGGAGGATTCTTATCTACAGCTGCTTCTTGAAAGTTATGTTCTTGTATATGCTGGTCATTAAAGAGACAGTATTCCTTTTCCTTTCTTATGAAAAGATGGGTTACAGTATGTTATGCTGAGTCCTGGGAAATCTTATTTTCAATTAGTCTTGCATCTTTTGCTGTGCATTGGGTCTGGCTGAGACAGAATTCATTTTCCCCACAGCAGCCCTCATAATGCTGTGCTTTGTATTGATAGCTAGAAGGGTGTTGATAACACACCAGCGTTTCGGCTACCGCTGAGCAGCGCTCGCGCAGCACCAAGGCTGTCTCTCCAACATTCCCCCCTCACCAGCAGGCTGGGGGTGGGCAAGATCTTAGAAGGGAACATAGACAAGACAGATGACCCAAACTGACCAAAGGGATATTCCATACCGTATAATGTCTGCTCAGCACCAGAAGCTAAGAGAAAGGGGGAAGAGTGGGGGCATTCATTATTATGATGCTTGTCTTCTGGAGCAACTGCTACGCGTACTAAATCCCTCCTTCCTGGGAAGTGGCTGGACATCACCTGCTGATGGGAAGTAGAGAACACATCTTTTGCTTTCCTTTACTTCCATGCACAGCTTTTGCTTGTTAAACTGCCTTCATCTTGACCCATGAGTTTTTTTTCCCCATCTTATTTTCTCCTCGCCCCTCCTCCTGCTGAGGAAGAGAGCAATAGAGCAGCTTGGTGGGCACCTGGCATCCAGCCAAGGTCAAACCACCACATGTTGGTGCAGTCATTGTTGATAGTAAGTTATGGTATGCTTAGAAATTCTGTGGAGAGTATGTTTACTGTCATTCATCACTATGATTTATGGAGCTCCTATAACAGCATTTAAAAGTGGTTGCTTAGTCATCTGCTGTCACCAGAAGAGGATATAGCCTGTTCAGTAGAAGTATGCAGGGGCCTGCAAATATTTTATTTGACAGTCACACCTAAAATGAGAGCCAAACAAGTATAATTATTTAGGGTCCTATATATATTTCATGAAATCCAGAATTCTTGGCCAATAAAAAGTCTTTGGTTTAAATGCTTGCTTTGCCTCTAAAATCAAATTAAACACTTCATTAATTCATTCTTAGCCAAAACTCAAAATTATGAAAGGATGACTGGTTTGCTTTGTAAGTAATTCTGTGCTGCTACTGGTAACCCCTGCTTGGTGCCAAACAGATGACTTGAGTATTAATGCCATACTTAGTATTCATTCCTTGGTCAAACAGCAGTTGTATGATACATAGGTCAGTGCATAAACTGCAATAAAATTTATTGGAAAATTTAGACACAAAGGTGATGACATAAAAAAGGAAGGTTTTTATTTTTTGCTCCAGAGCTCAAACCTGTTCTTCAGATCAGGGTTTCAGAGAGACACAGAAAAACATAAAGCTTTATGTCATAAAGATCCTGTGATGGTATATACAACAGAGAATTTAAGTTTTGGCATTCCTAAACTGAAAATAAACAAGAGGGCTCATATAAAAATAAGACTTCACCATATCTCCAATAATAAATAATTAAAACCTCTAAGTACAAGATACTTTTAATCAATTCTCTACCACCAGGGCACGATTCAGAGATTTATAAATATCTGGTCAGCAAACTCTTTGGAGTGGTGGAGTAAATCCCAGGGAATGGTACTTATCAACAAAAGATAGCGCACGCAGAAGTGTCATGGTACGTGCTGTCTGCAGCACTGCAAAGGACTGCTTCATGCTGCAGTGCAACTGCATGGGCATCCATGTCAATATTCAGTGAAATAGCATATCAACTCTAATAAACTTAACAATAGACTCAACAAATCAAATAGAAGTTATCACTCCTAGCTGGAGCAGGAAGTGGTGCATATCCTATGAAAACACTATTTCACAGAAGCAAGTCTATTGCAAGTCTCCAAAACTACCAGTGAAATAGCTGGTGTGACCTTCGGTTTCCAATTTGCAAGTATTTTTAGCAATCCGTAACTGTCATAGTTGATGAAACTTTCTGCTGCCATACCTAAAAGCTTTGTAAAGCTTCCATTATTCCTGAGTAATTGATAATAATGTGCTGTTGTTCTAATGGGTGCTTATGCGTGACTGCAATATTAAGAACATCCTCTGATTTTAAGCACTATTTTTAACAGGTAGTAGTATATTAAATTTCAAAATTTCATAGTTCGTTTACTTTAATAACATTTCAAAACTTAAAAAAATTCTTCCTTCTGCTACAAAATATTTTTAATAAACACTAGAAATCATTAAATTTATCTACTTTCCTAGCTAAAAAAAATTAATTTTTTTAATGAAATCAGTAAGACAGAAGAATCATCATGACGTGAGAAGCTGTTATATATATCATTACAACACCAAGTTAGGAAATGTAATTGATATGAGTTCTTAAGTCAAACCTGAGTTGAATACAATCACATTTTAAAAAGTACATTATTATAACCAAAGGAAAACCTACAACTTTAACTAGGTATTTTATTACTCGCTAAGGTTAAACACCAATTCTCCTGTAAACAAAACTTCACATATTTTTCAGTGACACTTAGAACTAATTTATAGGAATTATTAAACAGTTTCTTCGTGAACTGGGAAAACACAAGACAAATATCCTTTGAAAAATTTTATACTGTAAACATGGATATCAAACAGCAGGTCACACAGGTATTCAACAGTTCACTTTTACTGCTCCTCAGGGAAAAAGTCACAATACAAAGCAGTTAGGGAAAAGCCTCATACTACTCAGTACAAGTTATTAATGAGTATTTGTATTGGGTTTACCTGGCAAGGTTATGACTGTGGGGACCTGCAAGTGTGGCTTCTTTGAGAAGAGACCAGGAGCTGCCCCCATGTCAGGCAGAGCCAGTTCCAGCCATCTTCAGCACTGTCCAGAGCTGAGGCCATCAGCAATGCCAGTGGTACCACATATCGGCACTGGCCATAAAGTACTTACACAATACATAAGGTATTTAAGGAAGGGTAAAAAAATATGTTGCCTGACAGTTGTGTGAGAGAGGTGTGAGAAAAATGTTAGAGAAACAGCCCTGCAGACACCAAGGTCAGTGAAGAAGGAGAGGGAAGAGGTGCTTCCAGGCACTGGAGCAGAGATTCCCCTGCAGCCCATGGAAAGACCATGGTGAAGTGGGTTGTCCCTCTACAACGCATGGAGAAGACCACATCAGAGCAGATATCCATACTGCAGGCCATGGAGAATACCACGCCGCAGCAGGTGGAGGTGCCCTGAAGGAAGCTACAGATTGTGGAAAGCCCACACAGGAGCAGGCTGCTGGCAGCAACTGCAACCCATGGAGAGGAGCCTACGCAGGAACAGGTCCTGATGGACCAGTAACCCATGGGAAGGGCCGTGTTGGAGCAGTTCATGAAGCACTGTATCCCATGAGAGGAACCCCATGCTCGACCAGGGGAACAGAGTGAAGAGGAAAGAGCAGCAGAGATGAGATGTTATGAACCAACTGCAACCCCCATTTCCTATCCCCTTGTGCTGCTGGAGGGGGGGAGAACGTAGAAGCACAACAAGTGAAGTTGAGCCTGGGAAGAAAGGAGGGATGGGGGAAGTGTTTTTAGTTTTGTTTCTCACTATCCTACTCTATTTTTAATTGGCAACTAATCTTCCCCAGTCAAGTTTGGTTTGCCCTTGATGGTAATTAGTGAGTGATCTCCCTGTCTTTACTCAAACCATGAGCTTTTTCATTTTACTTTCTGCCCCTCTTTCTGAGGGGGCTGAGGGTGGGAGCAGGTGGGTAGCAGTCTGGCAGTCAGCCAAGCTTCACCCACCACAGTAGCATAGAACTAGGACAAAAATTATCTAACCATTAAAGACAGAGGAACAGCCTTCTAGAATCACCTAAAAATAAAGGTTAATTGTTTTATGAAAGGGCTGATGTGATATCATTTCCTGCAGCAATGACATAGGACACCAACAGCCCCAACTTCTTTTGTACTGGCAGAGCTCCAAAAGTCATACCATGAAAAACCAGACCCAGCTGTTGAACTGTTCTGATGTGCACTTAGCACAAGAAACCCAGTGTTATACATAGGGCCTCTTTAATGAGACCCTTAACACCTCTCTTCAGACAAATGCCTTTAGAAATGTATTCAACGATGGCCATTATCAGCATTTTAGAAAATAGTAAGTGAATGTCAGCAACTGGTTCTTGACAGCATTCAGATCTAAATGAAATAACACATCGTTTTGTATTACCCTGCTTACAATTACCCTGATAGTGATTTGTATTCCCAGTTCAAATCACTGAGAGGGTGATTTCTAGAAGGCAGGTACTCAGCTTTGTCTGAAAATCCTGTACACCTGACAACATCTTTAAGAAAAAAAGTCACTTCTAGAATTCCCACACCAGTTTTTACTTACAGGTAATTCTCAGCACAAAGATGTTGTTATTTTAGTTTAATGAAAGCAAACAGGAAAGAACAGGGAAAAAGGCTCTGTGAAAGAGTACTAATCACTGAATTTAATAGCTTTTTGTGTAAGAGCACAAAATGCCCTCCCTTACTGAGCTGTAATTTAACATGTCTTGCTTACACTGTTATAGGTCTGAATTGGCAGTGTTAAAAATTATCCATCTTTAAGAAACTCACTTGTGTATGGTCCGTGTTTCAAATTAACACTGGAGTAAGAATAATTACAAATTAAAACAAATCACTAAGAAGCTATGTATAAGGTTTATCATGTCTCCAGAGAATTCTAGATTTTTATTTTTTTTTAAATACCCACATGAAAGCAGAATGTAAGCAAGACCTGCCAATAGACATGAATATCCTATGGAATATCAGTCTAAGGGAAGAACTCAGATTTCTACAATAGTTTGTTCTCATACTACTATGACATCCAGATAAGAAAAGCAATAAAAAGTCTA
Organism: Egretta garzetta; assembly: GCF_000687185.1. Taxonomy (NCBI): domain Eukaryota; kingdom Metazoa; phylum Chordata; class Aves; order Pelecaniformes; family Ardeidae; genus Egretta; species Egretta garzetta. The sequence goes on from NW_009259857.1 coordinate 323,218, forward strand.
TCCTGGTTGTAAGCCCTAAAGTAAAGGATTACTGTGATAAAGTCAAGCAGTTGTCTCTGTAGAGCATTTTAGATTGTCTGCAGAAAAAAAAAAAAAAAGTGAGTTAGACATAAGTACAGGAAGAGAATCTCTCCGGTAGTGTTTGACATTAACTAGTGAAAAGCCCTCAAACTCTTAGACTGATTTTTCTCCTTCCTGGAGTTCTTACCATGTTCCTTTAGGTTGCAAGGTGTTGAATGATTTTTCATGGCAAAGAGCATGGTAGATTCTCCTAATTTTATAATAGAACTCAGATGGCCACGTACATAAAGTTGTGCAATCATAACCACAGTATAGAGAAAATGAAAAATATGTCGAACAAAATACTTACAATATAGAAGTACAAAACTCTGGGGAAAGAGATATTGCTGTAATTTCCCAGTGGCTGGGACAGAATTGATTCCAGGTGCTGCAACTAATTCATTGGGAAAGAAATAAGTGGATAACAGCCAAGAATACCAGATTCCCAAGGTTGATTTATTCACAATTATTTGTATGCCTGAGCAGGTGTCTTGATGGCAGCATCAGCAGTGAATTTTACAACTCACAGGTGTAACGCCCCTTTCAGAACTCCAGCAAAGACAGCTGTGTTTGAACAACTTCAGCCTGCCAGCAAACAGTTTCTCATACTCCTGTTTTTCCCAATACGCCGTTCCCAAAACTGCTGCGAGCTTGTTCCGCTCTCTCTCTACAAAGAAACTAATGCCTCTTTGTGCTTAGGCACAATCATAACCTTATTTAATGTATTCCTGTTTTGAGACTACAGATAGAGCAGGATCAGCAATTCCCCTAGTATACAGAAGCAAGGTTACTCTTTGCAGTCTTTGAATTTTCCTCATTTACAAGCCATGCAAAACTCCAGTGAAATGTATGGAGTTTGCCACAGAATTTACCAATCCATTTTAGATAACCATAAATGCCCATTCCAAAGGTGGGGTAACTGCACAGTCAGTAGTGTATTTATCTTTATGCCATCTCTGCGGAAGACTATTACCCTGAATTTTTTACAGAATGAGACATAGGAAACTAGAGTCCTGAATCCCCATTATAGAACTGTGACTTAAATGACTATTCCTTAAACATAGGAAGAATTAGCCATTTGTAACAGTATTAAAAGGCACCTCAAAGCTCCATTGCTAAAAATACAACTGCCTAATGAGAAATATTGTGTCATGGGTGCAAAACTAAAACATGCTTTTCTCTGTGCTGCAGCTGCTTTATTTTGGCATGTGGGAATAAAACAATCTTATTATTAATCTCAGTATGGAAATCCATCCTTCTATAAAACATCTAGAAGTTAGTAGATAGTAAAAATGAAGTTCACCTGTGTTCTGAAAATTCTCAAAGACAGCAGATATACTATGATTTGTTGTTTTAATGGGGTATTTGAACAGTGTGAAGGAAATAAAGAGGATGAAAAAGTGTCTTCATTGTACCTCTAATTTGGTTAACACAGCCCAAAAGCTAGGAGAAACATTGGTGCTCAAGCCTACTGTGAAAACCTATTAAAAACCACCAAGATTGAGTTACCGAAGAGCATCAGGGCATTGATTCTAACCTCACTTAAGATACAGCAATGCAGCAGCTTTATTGTTCCACCAATTTTCGTGACTTATCCTCACAAGGTCTCTCTGGTCTACAGAGAAAGGCTAAGTCCTTTTTGCTGTTGGATTTGTGGTCCAGCTATCCCAAGGAGTGAAAGCACGAGGCTAGCAGAGAACAAAAGCAACTGCTGCACTGAAGGCAGGGCTTTTAAGAATGGGATTTTAGTTCTAATGAATCTATTCCTGACATCCGAGTGTATCAGAAATACAGCTTTCTTGTACCACTGTGATCTCGGTTCCCTGCTCCTCAGTCAGCATGGGCTGAGATTGACAGCTCACTTAACTTCATAGGGAGAGAGACTACCTCTTGCCTCATGTAACTTAAAAGTGAGCCTTCTGGCTGGATGAGAGAGACAGGCTCCAATGGGAGAGACATCTGTTCTTACTCAACTAAAAGGAAGGTGGTTCTGATACCAGGATTCAAAGGCAGAATAATGAAAATAGGGCAGAGTGTAGGAGCCTTTTTACACTGAATGATACTTATGATCCCCTAGTGGATGTCTTCTATGTTAAACTTCAAATTTTATTCATATCTACAACATCATGTGCCTTGTTCTTTAAAATAACTCAATATCATTATACAACGATATTTTACTCTGAAATATGCTCAGTAACTGCAATCAGGTTATAATTGCTTCACAAACATATTTGAAAAACCTAAACAGGCTCTTAGAAAATTGCACCACCACCCTCCTCCCCCCCAATAAAAAAACCCCTTTACCTTAATGACATTTATATGAAACATTTATTTCAAAAATCTTCTGTATTATAAAGTCTGCTATTTCATTATAACATGTTTCTTTACATAGAGAAAGACTACCTAACTCCCCAGTGGCTGAGAAGAGTTAAATATGCACTAGCAACTCTCATGTATCAATTAGTCATATAAAATAGAAGCAGAGCAGAAGGAAAAAACTACAGTTCCATAACAATAATTTTTTAGAAATTGCTCGTCAGTCTCATGTTGTTATTGCTAACTTTACAAATAGTCTAAGGATGCGTTTGTGATAACTTCTGAAATGCAAGTATTTCATGGCCGTCTTTTTCAGCCAAGGTATACTTTACTTTAATACTAAACAGTGATACAGCTTCAGAGGCAGTTCAGATAAAGTCCAAAAAGGAAAATACCTGTTAATATTTTAGAGCTTGAATAACTAGATAAAATTGAAAGGGCAAACATTTTTTTAAATCCTTTGCAAATTTTTATTTGTGTGTGTGTGGTGGTGTTCTGCTTAAGTATAACATAACTTTTTTTTGGGGGTAGGTAGGGGGGGTGGGTGGGTGGGTTGGGTTTATTGGTTTGGTTTTTCCCCAGCAGGTTCATTTAGCTTTGAATTTCCATTCACTGTTTCTGCAGCAGAAGTGCTAACATATTGCAAATAAACATGGTAATCTCTGCTAATCCACTGATGTAATGAGCTCTCGTGACATTTCCAACTAAAGTCATGGAATAACAAGGTCTTGGCTATTCAGAAGGTTGTTCTCCCTTCCATGTGTTACAATCAGAATGAAAGGGTGTTATCTCATGTATTAAATTCTTTACTATGATCAAGCAAAACAAATATCAAAATCCTAGCTGAGAACCATTTGACCCACTAATGATAGCAACCAAATACATAATTAGTAATTGTGGTGGTGTGCTCCCCCCCTCGTCTCTAGCTCCCCCTCCTTTGACCCTTTCAAATGATAACCACCTGTGGCCGTGGTGATAGATGTGTCTGGTCTGTGTCTGGTCCTGAAGGATGCACCCACTGGATGTGGGGGGGACAGATAACAATACAATAGCCAAGGGCTATTGTGCAATGTGCCCACCTAA
>NW_009259857.1:328192-338041 GCF_000687185.1 Egretta garzetta
CAGATTCTCGGTAAGTGACTAACAGCATGCTAACTTGGAAATCTTAGCTAAGTGACATAAAGGATTAATTGCGCATGTATAATCCTTTAGACACAAACTGTTGACCAAGTCTGGGACTAGGATTAGATCCAGCCACACCTAGATTCCTCTCTGAGGGAGTTTAGAAAGCAAGGGGATCTTTTCTGAACCTCATGACTCAACGGGAGGGTCTCCCTGACAGTTTTGTCTGACCCTGTCTTCTATGCAGTAAATAACAAAGTGTACCTTGCCATCGAATCTCATAAACTATTGTCACAGTTACCACTGAACTTTGTTAACTCACTGTTTTACACCAATAAACCACATTATTTTTGCCTCCCTCTCACTCCATCTGTGACAGTAATAGATAAAAGATGTTGGGAAGAAGAAAATTATTACAATGCAACAGTTCTTGAATCAACCAAGAGCTTAGTTATATTGTGAAAGTAATCACAGCAAACCTGGAGCCAGAAAAAAAAAAATTAAAATTTACTCCAGTGACTGGTATGAGGGTTTGGTAGAATTCTTCGAATTTGTTTTAAGCAACAACATGACATTTCTTTAACTTAAATTTTGAACTGTTTAGACATGACAGTGATGTTGACCTCTGTGTATTGGGCAACTAGAGTTGGCTTAATGCTGGAGTTTTTACTTTGCAGAAGCAGAACCTGTGCCCTCTGGAATTGTCCATTTCATAATCTTGAAAACAATGAAGATGATAAATATGTTCACAGTAGGGGACTGGCCAGTCTACTAACCTGTCCTTTGGGATTCAGCTAATAGCATTCCGTTTGTCAGAGCTGTCAGAAACAATGTGGATTATTTTGAAGGTGTTGAGATACCTATCATTCATCATCCTCTAGGGTTGCTTGGAGAACAGGAGGATAGTTTCATGAGAAAATATCAGTTTTCATCTCACATTAGAACAAAAATTATATCTTTGAACTTCTCAGGAAAAGACACAAGAGAAGAAAAACAGTTATAGACCAGGTTGCCATCAACACAATGGCCTTGAGCACCCATTTGGTGTGCGGGGGGCGTCAGGAGCACATGCTTGGAGGAGGAGCGGGGAGGGGTGAGGGTGGGGGTGAAGAAAAAAGAAAAAAAAAAACCCAAACACCAAAATCACACAGAACCAGTTTCTTGTATCTCAAGCAAACGCCTTAACTGACTGACTTCATCATGCCCCCCTCTTTGTACATCCAGCCTAGCCAAACAACAATTTTTGCAAAACCCAGTATGTTCCAACAAAATAGATGGTTTTCCTGAATTAGAATTTTTCTGACAGAAAAAGTCTTTCAGTGCAACTACCTACATGCTGATGAGGAAGTACAAGTTCTGCCTGAAGGGAGGCTAAAGGGTTAACAAAAGGACCTTTGTGAAGCCAACTATAGATCCATCTTAAATTGCTAGCATTGTGTTTTAGATTAATTTACTAATCATATGAAGTAAACTATAGATAAGAAACTAACACTGTAAGGAATGTGGAAGATGGGAGATTAGTAGCAAATGGCCCATCCTTGTTACAGGCCTTGGAAGGCACATAGGAGAACAAAGCGTCTGGCACTTTGTCGATATGAGGATAGCCAAGGATGGGGAGCTGGTTGGTACTGGCTGTGTTGTTCTAACAGTGGAATAAGGGGGGTGGAAGCTGGAGTTCACCAAAAGGACAAGGTGAAGAAGAGGAGTGGATGAAGTAAACGACCCCTGAAGACCACCGACTCAAATCATTGAACATGCGCAGTTGGGAGGGATTTATGGAAATGACCTCTTGAAACTAATTTTAATACAAAGCGGGGACAGGTTATGCCTATGTATAGGTGTATTGGGAAACCTCATGTATACGTAACACTTTGCTACACATAAACGGGGCAAGCTGCCATGTGCTGCCCAGCACTGAATAAACATACCTACTGTACAATCTTACAGATTGTGGAGTCTGTTTTCCGCACGTCACTGCCCACCCTGTTTTGCTGACAACAGCTCACTGAATTACTCTGTGGCTATTCCTTAGTTTCAAATTTGAACAGTGGGCAGGCTGGCTCTTACTGTAGAAGACATTCGGCAACTGCTATTTTATGAAATAGCAGCAGCGTCTATTGTGAATCAGCATTAAATGAACACCACAAAAATATGACTATAAGCTACTCTGATGCTCAACATCATCTTCATGTATGTTTAAGGTACAAAGACCTCTATAGTTTTCAAGTATGCCTATCCTAAGCTGCATGCATTTAAAGTGTATGTTTACATTATGATGTTTTCACCATTTGAAAAAATGCACACAAACACACATTATCCTTTCAATCTTGCCATCTCTCTTCCTGTTTGGGTTTTTTATGAGGTTTTTTGGTGCTTTTAGGGTCGTTGTCCCACCGCTATTGAAATGCCGCTTTGAAGTGTAGAAATGTCAGAATAACATCCATGATTTTGTCGTACTGAAGCTTCAGAAGTGTTCCATGACATTTAAACATAACAGTACCATAATAAAACATGCTTAACAAAGATCCATATGTACCATAATATCACCTGTATCTACCATCTTAAATCACTGCAGGTCCCTTCAGTATTGTCTGTCGGGTCAAGATCCATTTGGAGATCGAGTCGCTCCAAGTTAGGTATTTACATTGGAGCCAGGTTTCTGAACTCCTGACACAGTTTAAATAGGCAGAGCTATTCAGCTGACTAGTCACCACCATGGAGAATAGCTCAGCTCATTCCAGATAACACTGAATAGATCTCAACCCTACTTCTCTGTTATTGCAAGAAAAAAAACCCCACCAAATAAACATCAACATCACCCCCACCCCCTTTCCCTGAGACTGGAATCTCTGACAACACATTTACTTGACTTGTTATTCATTTCACTTTTAGCCATAAAATGCTTTTAATATTTTACTTTGCTCTACAATTTCAATCCATACCCTTATCCATGGGAGGTTTTATTTTAAAAAAAAAATGGGCACAGAAACCTCAAGCTCTTCCCCACTTCTGTTCTAAAAATATGTATTTTTAAACAAGCACAGTCTTATTCAAGTCTCACTTATCAGATGCATTATACTTGAAAAATATTTCGGGTAGAATACTACAATATGGGATGCCTGTAAACATTATCACAACAGTGCCTGAAGTTTTTTAATGAAAAGATATTGGTCCAAGCTGCATGCTTTACATAAGTGATATTATCATCCAAGGCTCTCTTCTTTCTTACATGGGAGCTAGAGTGCTTTTCTGCAATATATACTCGGTATATATAGTGGTCCTGCAATTAACTTTCATATTTGATTCCCCCCCCCCTCATAGTTTGAAAAGCAGATTTATGACTATTTTTGGCCTCCTGCTGTTAAGAGGCACAGCTTTAATTGGAATTTTAAAGAATGCTCAGTATGTACTGAAGAGCGCTGCAAAAATCTTTTGGAATTATGCATTTCATCTGTGAAAGTGAAATATATTCTTTAGAAACAAGAAATGCTTCAGCCTCCTCTCATGACTGGAAGAGTATCATTATTCTGTAAGGAGATCACTCCCAGTACAAAACCCTAAGTGTTTTCAATAGGACATATTTCAATCTGGCCTATTTAGAGACTTTCAAAGCAAGAAGCACAATGAAAGGAATTCAGTTTCTTCATTCTTTCCTAGGCCACGGCTAGAGGCAGGTGATTCTGAAGGGGAAAGGTAGAAACGGAAGAAAAAAAAAAAAAAGGCGGAAACATGCACTTTTCCACTTAACGAGTAGAACGAATTCACAAGCGAGATGACAGTAATACCACAAATTAAAACCTGTGGAAGCAGGTGGAAATTATATAATTTCAGCATATTTTTCAAGAAGCTGGTTTATGTTTAGATCTTAAGGAGTGTGATTAGCCTCTGTCGTGGTTTAACCCCGGCTGGCAACTCAGCCCCACGCAGTCGCTCGCTCACTCCCCCCACAACGGGACAGGGGAGAGAATCGGGAGAGTAAAAGTGAGAAAACTCATGGGTTGCGACAAAGACAGTTTAATAGGGAAAGCAAAAGCCACACATGCAAGCAAAGCAAGGAATTCAATCACCACTTCCCATGGGCAGGCAGGTGTTCAGCCATCTCCAGGAAAGCAGGGCTCTATCACGTGTAACGGTTACTTGGAAAGACAAACGCCATCACTCCAAATGTCCTCCCCTTCCTCCTTCTTCCCCCAGCTTATATGCTAAGCATGACATCCTATGGTCTGGCATAGCCCTTTGGCCAGTTGGGGTCAGCTGTCCTGGCTGTGCCCCCTCCCAGCTTCTTGTGCACTTGGCAGAGCTGAGAAGTCCTTGGCCAGTCTAAGCACTACCCAGCCACAACTAAAACATCAGTGTGTTATCAACATTCTACTAGTACTAAATCAAAAACACAGCACTATACCAGCTACTAGGAAGAAAATTAACTCTGCCCCAGCCAAAACCAGGACAGCCTCCAAAACGCTACAGTGAACACTTCCATTTCTCCTGTGATGTTACATTTATGATCCTTTAGTCCATCAAATGTGGCAAACAGATTTTATAATCCCTTTGCCAAAAGATCCCACCCCAGCTTAAAATTTTTAAGATGGGTGCCCTCGTCACTCCATTCACAAAAGCATTTCACCATCTTCTCCACTGCCTTCCAGTGTTCAGCCTAAACGTGTTTGTGGAGATTGTAACAGTTAGCTTTTCCATCATTACTGTCCTTTACCTTAACCACCACTAATTTTCCCCTCTTGGACTTCAGAAGGCACATTCCCTTTTCAACTGGTATCATACCAAACTAAGAAAACCAAATAATTTCTTTTTCTCTCAACCCAAAACATAAACTTTTAATTTTATTATTATGCTGTCTGTCTTTCTTCAGCATTGTTCAACTTTGAGTTCAACTCACGAGTTGCACACACAAGAGGTCTCATCAGTGACTTACAAGACAGTCAGTCTTAAGACTGCCCTTTTTTGCTACTTATTTCCCAGCAAGCATGCAGCCTTTTTCTTCACATCAGTGTATGTGTCAGTGCAAAAATATCAGTTGTCTAGATTTGATCCAAGTTACTTGTGATCTTACTGTGTAACACCTTTAAGTCTTTCCTCATTCTCATTTTATTTCTCAAGAATTATGCGCTTTATTTTGATTTCCACAACTTAACTAATAGTTTTGTCCATTCTTTCTTTATCCCTTTATTTCTATCTTCTAAAAAAAAAAAAAAAAAAACCACACAATCTTTTTCCCTCCATTTTTCACAGAATATATTCATAGGCATCTTGCTTATTCTTTACACTAAAAATCTTTAATATTTTTCCTTAATTGCAGATACTGTCAGGACACAGTTTGTTAAGGACTATAACACCAACAACTTCTCACACCTCTATGCAGAGCTCCACAGTTCCCTGGAACAGACCACCTCTATGATCATGTGTGCCACTTCACAGACACCTGTTTTACGAACAGGCATATCACCACCTCTGGAGATTTCGCTCTCTTTCATCTTATCTGTATCTCTAAATTGCCCACGGCTTTGGCTGAACCTGCATCAAGCCCCATACTAGCATACACTGGTTTTTGCTCTTCCAGGGCAGTTAGCAAATATCCCAACAGAATACCCTCAAACGAGACCTCTCCATTAGGAATCTTAAAAGACCCGTGGTGCAGTCTATTCTTGAAGATTAAACAAAAACCTTGTTTCTGTGGAACAGTAGGTAGTACATTACATCCAGGTGCATGACTGTTAACTGATAGTTGAAAAATAATGTTTTACATAATATCAATCCCCATCTACATGGAGCTTTTGAGTGGGCTAGCCCTATACCAAACATTCTCAGATAATATTGCATACAAAAAAAAATAAATTAGTATTCTAATAGAAACCATCTCATCAGTTCAACCAAGCGCTATAATCTATCAACACATTGATATAAATGTTTAGAGAGCAAGAGAAAACAAACCTTTTTAGTGCTTTCAGTTTCTCAGATACCTATTTGGCTATTATAAGGCAGATGATTATGATCTGTCCTCTGTGATAAAGCATTCATCTGACTCCACTCCTACAATTCGTACTACACAAAAATAACATCTAATATCTCCAAAGCATCCAATTTTTGACACGTTTGGGTTAGCAACTCACCAAACAATTTTATGACCGCTATTTCTTTCTCCATTATTAATTTGTTTCATCTCCCATTGCTTGCAGAGAGATTGCCAGCTCCACTCAGAGACTCTACCCTGAAACACCAAGCTGCTATTAAAGTGACTGTTCTATTTTTCAAGAGGTTACTGCATCCTTTGAGACAAAGCATTCAGAAGCAGCAAGACTTCTAACCGCAACCTGTTCAGGACATATTTCAACACTGGCACTTTCCAGTTTAAGTTATGCAAAACAAAATAAACAACCTGGGAATTCCCAGGAGGCGCACAAAGTTTAAGGCAAAAGGTTAAAGCAAACACTGCCTAATCCCTTTTCATACTACCTCATCTCTATCATCATTTCAGAACTAATAGGAGTATCATATGCCATTAAAGCCAGCAGCTCACATCAAAAACAGAGAAAGATCTATTCGTCATTACAAACCTCACTGCACATTTTAAAGTCGCTTGAAATTTCTAGTTTAGCTAAATGATATAGATTTTCTTTTAAAAGAAAAGACATGAGATTCATCATACAATTACCTTAGCATCCTGCTGCGACAGAAAGGGTCTTGCTAACTTGCTTGTAGCCATATACTTGTTTTTGCATATAACAACCACCCAGAAAGAGAAAGTCAACCCATCTCTGGGGCAGGCAACGTTTCCTGAAGGGAAAGGAGGAGTCCTTTCTGAAAGCACCTGAAGATCTTCAGCTTGGCAGTCACCCCCCCACCCCACCCCACCCCACCCCCAGGAAACACACATCACAGGTGTGGATAAGGAGACTTGCAAAGAATTGCTGGGGGCAGGCATCAGAATTAATGAACAGAGGGAAAAGGGAGAGCAGGGCGGAGTTTTGGGTAGAAAATAATCCTGTATTTGTTTATATTTTGTTTAAAGTTTTCTGTGTAAAGAAATCCCTTGTTACCACTGGTGTTTTAATGAACGCTAGTTTGGCTTGAAGTGCAAGCTTCAGGTGCAAGCTGATTAATCTCAAAGTTCTGTCTAGTTTTCAGCCCTAGCGCATCCTTACATCCCTTTAAGGGTTTCTTTAAAAATTACTTGTTCTATCAAGGGAAAAAGAACCCATAAAACATATTAATTTTCAAATCCACGTTCCTTGTGTAGTCCTTAAAAACAATAGACATAAATATAGTTATGTTTGTCAGTAACAAGTGAACTCTTTATCTATACAAAGATACCATATCTGTTAGAAAATTTCTATAATAAAGAAAAATTGTAAATATAAAAAAAATTATCTTTTCAGAATCCAGTGTTCAAGTAAAATTCATTGGTTTCAACAGAACAAATGCTTCTTCATTCTAGAGAGCACTTTAAATCTCAATAAAGATAAAAGGAATAGGCAAGGATTTCCATTTAGCTATGGAAGATTGTAGTCCAAATATTTGTTTCTTCTTAGTTCCGAGTAGAGCCTGTTGTCTCAGGCAGTCCCTGTTATAATCTCTTGTTTTGTGCTTTTGCAGCTGCTACATTCAATATTCAGCTGGCCAAAAGGGAAGGATTCCCTTGCTTGGGGGTCAGGACACACACCTGAGTCAAGGATAAAAATGACTGCTCTCAAACTGCAAGTGCAAGCACATGCAGCTGGACTAAAGAGAGTTTTCTTAAGTGGTTTAGTAAAATGCTTTTTTGGTAGTGTAGCTTCTAAAAAATATCAGATCTTGAAAACTGTCTATGGGTGAAAATATTTTGCAGCTGTGCTCTGCTCTAGGAACATTATTGAGAAATTACTCCTAAGGAGCAAAGCATTTGCATTAGCCTTAAAAGAAGAAAATACCTGTAACAACTGCCACTGCTAATCATAATGATGGGTAGGGGAATCATTATGGAAATTTATGAAGCAGCTCACTGACATCCCAACAGGCCAATAAGGCTTTTTCTAAATAATAGGAGTCAGTAATGCAGAGTAAATCTTTGCTCTGCTTTTTTGTTGTCAGTGACAAAGGTTCTGTTGATATTTCAGTCACACTGAATGAGGCTGCAACATGAGCCTTATTGCTTAAAATAATTTCTAAGTGATAGCCTAACAAATAGTGGGGTCTTGTGAGAAGGTAAACGTGTACTGATCAAAGATGGTGAGCAAAGATTAGCAACTACTTTGCTCAAAAAAACCCCTTGTTACTGAAAAATTCAAATTTGAGTATGCTCTAATACAGTATGACCTTGACAGCACATAGATATGATCTTTTAATTGCTGATACCACAAAGGTCGTCATTTAGATTATCCAAACTAATGCTAAAGGACTGAAGCCATTTTATCTTGTGTTCCAGTAATTGTAAGAACTTTTAAAGAGTCATAACAAGGATCCATTTTATCTCTGTGTTGATTTAAAAGCCAGTAGTCATTGTTTAAGAAAAAAGAAAGAGGGAAAGTAAAGAACAATCTTTTCCAGCTTCTCATAAGAATTTAAGGATTTCCTGAGTTAGTGATTTGATCTAGAGCATTATTTTTAATAGCTACTGGAAAAACAGAGATGCTAATTCTCCATGCTGTTTCAGAAACTGGTCTGAAGATTTGACCTGGAAGTAATATATAAGCACTTGACATGTGAATCAGAACAGAAAGGAAAATTTTGCATTTACCTTAAAAAGCCTTCTGTTTCTGAAATTATCTAGTATTGGTTTCACAAAAGTAGGATTAACCATCTGGATAAACTACATGAGTATTTGTTAGACAAGTTATGCTTCATGATGGTTTTGGATTTTTTTTTTAAATATAGCACTCTGGAAAATTGCTAGACTAACCAAAGCCTCTGAAAGACAGCTAGAGAAAGAAAATTTAGGATCATGCAGAATAAAGTATATGACTGCAAACAAGAAAAGGTTATTACAAATGTCACTCTATATATTTTGTTACTTTTATCTAAAAGAATAATCTGAGAGACAGATTTGCAGGTTGTTATTAAGCTAGCATCTACAGCATGTTTCATCATCTGAATGCCCTGACTTAGTCCTCTTTGACACTCCACAGATCCTAAAAGGTTTTTGAGAACTCAGGAAGCTTCTGCTAAACAGATTTCCCACTTCTCACTTGTCCAGACAAATTTGCTTTCAGGCCTGAATATATATTTTCCTCTAACAGGTAGTAGCTGACAATACTGTATTACTAAGAAGAAAATTTAACTCAGTCAACAGTAGAAAACCAGAATAATCCTGGTTTCTAACTTCCTTATGGTGAGGGAGACTTAAAAGTTCATCTGTCATGCGACTCTCCTGCTATATAACTGTCTTTCTGGCAAGACATAGGTTTGCTGTTTGGGTATTTTCCCCCCTCAAGAAAAAGTGACTTTTAAGGGACTTAGACTATGTCATCTAGAACAGAAAAGGTGTGAGAATATAGTCACAATTTCATTTTCAACAGCATTAAAAGATACTGGACTTTTCCCCTCCCTACTCTCTGCCCCTCTTCTGTTTCAGAGACAGGACCAAAAGGCAGGTAGGTAGGTAGGTAGGTAGGTAGATAATTATTGTAATGACAGTCCATGAGAACTACTACACTGTCTGTAGTTGTGCTACAGTGCTGAAAATTTTATGACGTGGAGCATGAACTTAGAACCAAATCTTTGACATTGCATATCAACGGATTTGGACTGTGGCAATTTTTGCATGTGGTTTCATCATTGTGAATAAGCAGTCATTTGCTTTCCAACAAATCTTAGAAACCTGGTTGCTATTCAGTAAAAAGGGATTAGAATATTTTTAAA
>NW_009259857.1:338077-352066 GCF_000687185.1 Egretta garzetta
TATGAAAGTCTGGAGGCAAAAAAAATCCTAATATCTTTTGTGAACTATCTGCATAGCTGCATCTTTATTATATATTCAGAATTAAAGCTAATACATCTATTACTTGGAGTCCTAAAAGGCAATAATTTTCAGAACCAGCAAAACCTGAAAATATCTATTGTGTGAGGGGAAAAAAACAAAGAAAAAAGATGACACATTATTCATTATGACAGCAATTGCAAATGCAAAGCAAGATTCTGGCAAAGCATTTCCAGAAGGAAGAGTTTACTGTGCATGACAAATCACATGTTAATGGCTCCTTCTTGAAATATTGGATTGAATTCATGCTACTTGCCTTAGGAACACAACAAGAGATATTTTCAAGTGTCTAGAAAGTGTTAAGAAGACACTAAGAAAATGTTAAAAAACCATCTTAATATTCACAAGAGCTACACATACTGGCTTTGTGACTCCTGGTGGTCTGCATAATGATGGAACTGCCTTTCATACCCCAAATTCTTAGTTTATTCTTGAAAATAATTTTCTCTTAACTTTTTTCCTCCTCATGGATACTATATAGACTTTCATTTTTTGAAGGATTAATTTAATTTTATATTTATTTAATCTATTTTCAAATGCTGAAGCAGTTAAAGAGCTGGAGTCAAGATACAATAGCCCAGCTGTATAGAACTGTGGAATTTATAACAAACATTGCATTTCACACAAAGGATGAGATTTTTCAAAAAAGATTTTTTAACATCTCAGTCATTTTAGACCCCAAATGATATATTTGGGCTGATGAAATTATATCAATGCAAGATATAATTCAGGGAGATCAGTACTTGATTTTTAGTGTTGTCACTTATGTCTCCAATTGATAGAAGACGTAAATGATGCTTATGATGACAAATTCTATCAAATGAGAGACAATTGGCATTACAGATCTCATAGAAGACATAATTTTTATTCCATAGATTTCATAAACCAACAAAAACAAGTGCTTTACAGTCCAAAATATTCTTCCAGTCTTTTCTCCTTTACTATGGATGTGCTATATAATCAATTTTAACTATTCAATAGGTGGAAGCTAGTATGGACAGGTCTTGCAGACTAATTGTGTTTTCAGGAATAGTGAAAGGATGAAATGAAATGAAAGGATAAAATAGGTCTTCTCAGTTCTGATGTAGAGGAGATAGTGCCTGTTATGTGTATGTTATACTCAAAGAGCTATTATGGACAAAAAAGAACATAATGTTATATATGGAGTTGAGAATTTATTTTTAACCTAAAAATAATCTTAACAGTCTAATTAATTAAAATACAACCAGCTGATTAATGTATCTACAGTAATAATAACTCATAGTCCAAATTCACACTGAAAAGCCTTACTGGTGATGTCATTAAAACTGTTATTCAACACTTACTGCTTTTCTTTGGTGTTATGCTCACCGTTCACATGTCTCTTGGGTCACAAGGTTGATGGCACCAATCTCCATCAAGCAGAGAGGAAAACTGTTGCAGCAGGTCATCAGCATTCTGAGTTATTTCCAGTTGGGGCTTTGGTTAAGGTGTGTGTACAGGAGCCCTTCTGGGGCTATTTTTACATGCTTTGTTATCACAGTCTGCTTCTTTCCCTGGTTTCCAGCTAAAGTTTGAAAGTTGCACAATAGCCTCCCTCAGCTTTATTTGCCATAAGGGGCTATGGCTCCTTAGGCAATAAATGAATACCGTGGTACCTCAGAAGTTTACAGTAAAGGTTATTCACAAGGCCTATCTAAAGCAAGCTAGGCATTAATCACTAGACCAACAGAGAATTATTAAAACCAGCTAAAAGCAGGTCAGGGCAAAGCAAGCCCAGACAATTCCTGAGATCTTGAACTATCAGGTCAACACAAAACCTATGGCCTTTTACTGGTCATGGCAAAGATCATACTTACTGGCCTACAGGTAGGGGAAAATATGACAATAACAGTCAGGTGGGGCTCCCTGAAGCAGCAAGTTGCTTTGGTAGATTATGCATTCACAGATTTTGACTGCTCAGTCATTACAGTTTGGAAAGAGGAAATTAATTGAACAGGGCCTAGTATGCAATGAAAAATGGAAGGATTTGAATAAGAGATTAAAATTGTGAGGTCAAAGAGTTAGGTAAAATTGTATTATAGTAGTTAAAGCACTTTTAGGTGGAAAATGATGAAGCATTGGCAACCCCCCCACCACCACCACCAAACTACCAAACCAAGCAAAAACCTACTCACATTTGCTAACACTTCAAAAAATTACCATGAATTGAATATTGAATTTTTGTGCCTTAAGTATATTGAGATGAATTTTACCTGAATATATGGACCACCATACAATATACTTAGATAGACACAGGATTTGCTTTCAAAATTGTCACATCCAAGATGCTAATCCAGGAGATGCATCCTGTGGTGCCACAAGTGTTGAAGTAAATGTCCAGCCATATAAAAAGGCCAGGTTACAATTTCACCACTAGATGGCTGTGTTATTAGAGTGTACCTTCTTAAAGACTTCTTGTGGAAACAGCCTCCTCAGAGATAAATTTGTCTCTTGCTAAAGTACAACACAAATCTGTGTTCATAATTAAATGGAAATAATGAACATCTGGAAAAAAACCTGGCTAAAATAAAGCAGGAATTTCTACATAGACTGAGTATGAATTTGGAAAATAGGATGCAATTGAATGCATTTCATGTTTTATATGTCCAATCAAAAAGCAAATTATATTAGAAATTCACACACTGATCACACACAGCATTGGATGCAAGTTCCCAGTGAAAAAAAAAAAAAGTGTTTAAATTCTACATATGGACCTAAAGAAATTATTGTAACACCCGGTACATGGAACAACATATATTCTTATATACTGTTATGAATTACCACTCTTGGAACCTGCTTTTCTATGGAGATAACATTCCGGGCAAAATGGATCAGTGAAGACTGGAAAAAAAAATAATGGAAAAAAAGACATATCAAGAAACACTTGCAACTTTTTGTTCTTAAGCAGTTTCAATTGTACGTGCATCAGTCATTCAGGCAAAGTCTCTCATGAAGTTTGTAATGTAAAAAGCTCAGTTGCAGGAAAGCCCCTTTTATATATACTTCATTGAAATTCATTTCAGTGATTGCAGTTACTAAACTTCAACAAATCTAAAAGCACAAATGGGTGCCACATGAATTTAAAACAGAGAGGAGGTATTGCAGCATTCAGTTCCTTCAGTAAAACCATCCAGAGAGTGGAGAAGATGTTAAGACAGAGTCTACCAAGACTTAGGCCAACAGCATTGTTGCTGACCCGGCTGGACCTGATTACCTCATATAAGCTCACACTAGCAAAATGAGATTTTATTCTTTAATACCACTGTAATCCTAGAAACACCAGTTAAAGTATAGCCTAGTTGTGGAGGTAACTAACCTACATTTAGCTTTGACTTTAAAGTTCCCCCATCCTGAAAGGTCCAAGTTCTGCTTTTGTGCAAGGCTACCTCAGCTTTGATAGCGATGAAAAGCTTTTAATGCTTCACTCATGGCAGTGTGCAATCTGAGTCAAGAAAGTAGTAATCCCTTCATTGAGTTTTCCTGAAAAGCTGAATCCAGCAGAACTCTTGATTAAAGGTTTGTATAAAAAAAGACATGGACAGTACAATGACTGGAGCAACAGAAAGAGTACAAATTTTAACAGTATACAATTTATGTGTGGTGCTCAGAAACCAAGTAGCAGTGGTTCAGGACTTCACTTGAAGCTAGAATGGCAGAGGAATATTAGTTGAACATAGGCTACCCCCAAGTCATTGAAGTGGAGACATCCGTAGAAAAAGTAAACAGTATACTAAAATATAGTATTTTTGGTATTCCCACCAGATATATGAAGATACTAATGCCATTTTACAAGGTATTAATGAAATCTCATGTCAAAAACTCAATGTTTTTATCTAATCTATATGTTCAATATGTAAAAGTTCAAAATTGCTAGAACAATAGGAAAGCCTGTCTTAGTAATGAGCATTAATTTTTATTTTTTGAAACACAGTCATCTTTTTTCCATGAAAAGCTTAATCATGCGATTCATTGGATAAATGTCATCTGCAGCTGTAGCCATGGGACTTTGACCTCTTCAAGGGTCAAACTCCCACACTAGCTCTTAAAGCAGTGTGACAGGGAGCAGCAGGAGCCAGCTGCTCTCTGGGGGATGCCAAGCCAGAAGCAAAGGAGCTGCAACCTCACCAGCAAGCACTTCAGTCCCACGGTTCCCAAACAAGAAGAGAGGAAGCAGCAATAATACGCAGGGTCACACAGCGGTCCATAGATCACCAGGCTTGCCTGCTGTGACAAGGCAAGCCCAAGGTTAAGCCAGGAAGCCAAGCTGGAAAGGCCAGGATCAGCAAAGGGCAAGGTAACAGAGCTCATGCAAGGGCCTGAGCTTCAGTGCTGTTCCCAGGCTGAGGGAGTGCCCTAGAGGGGCTTGCCATGGCTGTTTCTCACTGCTTATCTGGTTTCACAGCAGCATCACCCAAGGTTTTGCAGCTCTGCCACAGCAGGGATGGCCATCAGCACAGGGCAGCCTTTGGAAGTGGAGGGAAGGGGCCGCACAGCCTGTTGGTGCCCTCAGGCCCCTGACATGCATCAGCAGTCCAGAAAACAGTGTCACCACCCTCACATCTTTTTCATGTCCCCCCTGCTTCAAATGCTAGTCTTACCCTCTACAAGGTGAGAAGATCCAAAATTTCCCTCTGTTTGCAGCTGGAAGGCTGCATTGCTGGACTTTGGGCACCAAAAACATCAACAGACTCAGAGCTGCAGTATTATTGCTCAAGACAAGCCCTACAACCACTCTGCAACACAGCTCGATTTTAGAATGTTGCTGAGTGTCACCCTCCTTTGAAATGCAGGAAGATCTATACCCTTACCCAGCCCATGCCCTAGTAGTCCACTGAAGACCCACGTCTCTGCCCTCAACTTGCTCAGGGGACTCTCATTCAGGTAGACAACCTGTCAGTAGTCTGTCCTCTGCAAGAAGATCCCAGGACTTTTGCATCTGAGTGGGAAGAATTTTGTTGACTCTCCAGCTGGGTGACTGAGCCTCAGGTCTTTCCATGAAGGTGGGCCTCAGCCCCATGCCTGACAACCTCTGCAGCAACTGTGCTGTACCTAGACTAGAAAGCCAATTTTAGCAGAATGAGTACACAGTTGTGGCACTACTTACGCAGAGGTCTATAGTCTCCCATTTTGCATCCAAACTGACATTTAAGAATATAGAATCATAGAATCACTGAGGTTGGAAAAGACCTGTAATATCATCAAGTCCAACCATAAATATGCTCACCAAGGTGCAAGTGTTCAGGATCTTTGCTTTCCAGGAAGCAATACCACATTTTTTTTTTGCTCCCTTGTTGCTTTATTCAGTGTATGTTAAGAAAAAAAAGAAAGCGGAGCAACTGGAGAGATTCTGCTGATGGGTGGCACCTTATGCACATGCAGCATCTTGCCTGAGACTGTGACAAAAGCTGCTGCCAAATTCAGACACAATCTGGCATCTTGTGCTGTGTAAGCCAGTGGATCTCACTGAGTTCTTGTGGGGTTCCAAGATAAAGGTGTTTGCCTCAGAATGTCACAGGATGCTTCTGCTCAGCATAAAAACATGATATGGCATACAGCCACATACTGTTCCAATTCAGGTATTAGCACTAGAGAATACTATGGAGAGAAAAAAATCTTTCAGATTTTATAAAACAAAGTAATGCTAACAGAGACCATGTTGCCATTATTGTGACTGAGGCTTCCAGTAAGCTGATTAAAGTTTTTTTTGTCCTAGTCATACTGATTTTTCAACTGGAGTCTGACAGTATGAATGTAACAAACTGTAGAAGACCCATTTTCTCCGGCTTGAAGGCCCTTGTTTGCATGTTTTTCCAGAGATAAGAGACCAGCCACAATAGTTACTTTGTGCAGCAGAGGAGCAATTCTTAGCAACTCTGGCATTTGCTAATAATCTGCAAGAGTGTGGAAACCAAGCGGCTGCTATTGCAGGGAAATTGTGCAGAGCTCTCTCAGCTTTTTCATATTGTCACTTATCTCTATTGCTTATAAAAAGGAAAACAAAGTGAACTAATTTCCTGCACATCGTTATTTCTCCCAGTACTTTTTCATTTGGTGTTTTAAACCTTACGCATCAGAAATAGTCAGGATTTGCTTGACCTGCCTTGAGATCAGCCCTAGTATATATGTCCTATAAACAGGAGGAAACGTTTGCTTGGTTTGTGCTCATAGTAGCAATATATGGACTATATTGGCTAGAATTTGTACACATTTTCTTTGGAAAAAAGTTCATTTGTGACTGGGTTGGCAAGGCACAAGATATTCTGGTGCTTGAAGCACTTATATTTTCTCACAAAACTTCCGTTCACGTGTTGTGAAGTCCACCGGGTGCCTGAGCATCTTAAGTGTTAGACCTACAAAACATATAAAATGCCTGAGTACAAAACTTAGGTCCATAAAACCTGTGCTTACCTGCCTCCAGAACTTGGGCCCCTAAATTCTCCTGTGCGTGTCAGCTTCCTCCAACATATTTTCTGGAAGACAAAGTGTCTGTTTCTGGGTATATCAAGATCTGACTATATTTTAACAGTGCTAAGCAATTTGAGGATTTATTTCAGACCTAAGTGTCAGCAGAGAGTAGGCTCTTTTTGTCAGAGACAAACAGCGGGGTCTAATTCTGCAGTGTCTTCTTACTCTGGGCTTGATGCCATCCTAACATAAGTAATTAGATCAAATGAATAAATCTCTGTCCAAGATGCGCAAATCTAAAAGGATCTCCTAGAAGCCAGGAAACTGACACCTAATTTGTTTATGTTGGGACAGGTAAAATGAGAAAGCCCATCCAGCTTGATGGCTTCTATGAATCTTGTTCCTGAGATACCAACTCTCCCCATGCTCTGTCAGAGGAACTGGAGCTCTCAGCTGTGGGTTGTGAATGTCACTCCCACCCCTGAAGTTCAGTGTAAGTTCTGTTTTAGTCCAGCCCTCCATCATCTCTGTTTCTTCATAGAAATGCGTAAATTGTATTAAGCACGTGTAAATACTGAGATGACAGCTAAGCCTGGTAACAAATTTTACCCTTCAGCAAGCCAGGACATAGAATTGCATGTTTCAATTTATTTGCAGAGAACTCTACATATTAACAGAACGAACATCCTCATGTCATATGTGGATGAAACCATTGTGTTTCTCCTCCATAATGGCTCTGTAGCATGTGGCTTTGTTGAAATCAGCCTTGTTTTCACACATTTTCACTTTTCAATCTTTCTCTCGACTCAAATTACAACTGACTTGTTTCATTCTCCACAAGTCTTGGATATCCAGCAGTTTCAGAAACAACAAGCTGAAACCTGGTCTGATTTATTCTACTGAAAGACAAAAGCAACCTCGCTAAAATCAATGAAATCACACTAGGCAGCACATGAGATCCAAATGGAATGCGGTATAGTATTTTGTAGTAGAAAAAATAGCTTCTTCGTGATTCTTAAAGCAGATTAGCAAAATAATTTTTTATTGATACAAATGCTTCAGCCTCGGATTCATCTTAGACTTCGCTGTATGTTACATTTTCTGATCTGAATTTGCCAGTGGATTTTGCTGAGGTGGTGCTCCTGTCCTAGTAACCAAACACCTGAAGGGAATGAATAGTCCATCTTGGTTTGAATGCACTTGAAAAACAGGCTAAATAAAGGTAAATCACTCTCTAGGTCTTTTCCATGATTTAAAATACCCAGACTTCTTTACAGATATAACACTGCATGCCCATACTCTCCTGCCAATGTGTTCTTCTGAACACCAGTAAGGAAAGAAAGATGTTTTGTGGTTTCTGTTCTTCCTAAATGCAGCCAATGGCCTATTAGGTTGGGCTTCTTTTTTATCCACTCATATGTCTTTCAAACAGCCAAAAGGAAAAAACCCTATATTTCTTCATGCAATTATCCATCAAATAGTTTGCTCTAAGTATTTTATATGCAATGCCAAAGCTATTCTTGTGATTATTACTGACAAAAATTTCCTGATAGAGGGACCTTTCTTGAACTGATAATTACCAGCATCTCACTCAAGATGAGAAAAGGGAGTTGATAGAACTTTGAACTAAATCGCTTTATTAAAATTTAAGGAACAAGGCAAAGTGTATTATTTCTGCCTAAATGGAGAAGTACTACTTAATACATAAAAATCGCTAAAATAAATACTCTGGATGTAGTCATTGCTGATGAGGAGATGGAGGATAAACTGCTTTCACAAAGAAGTAAAATGTTGGTATTGGGAGCACTGAAAAGCGAAACCTCTAAGAAGCAGTTCAATACATTGTTTAAAACTATAAAGAAAAATTAAATGCATGAATAGCATTTTATTGCAATTATCTAGTCATCTATGATACGCCTAACACTGTGTGTATTTGAAAAAGCCAGAAGAATTACTATATTGACTTTCTTAGAAATCTTCTCAGTTCATGCAATCTAACTGGAAAGAATGGTAAATAATATTACAGCATTTAAAATCAATAATACCTGATATAATTTTGAATTAGAAGGGAAAATGTCAACAGAGAAGCATATAGTTGATTTTCTCCTTTTGGCTTCCTTCTGTACTCTGGACACTCTAACTTTTTGGGTGTAGCTGAAATTTTAAAATATTTCACTACTTTTCTAGTTTACTTTCATTATTAAGAAACTTCTGGTGACCACCACCAATCACAATATTGGTATCATTCTCCCCATTCACTGTCTGACTCTAGAGTATGTTGATGCAAATATACTTTGTTACTCAATTGTAAGAGACAGGGAGAGCCGGTTTAAAGTAAAATGCAATTGAAATCTGTGAAGCCCTGACTTCGGATAGTACAAAGACTTTTTATTCTGATGAAATGAAATGTTTTTAATTAAATAAAAGATTTCACAGTTGTCTTGGTCAATGTGAAAAGGATTATTATAAAGTTGTGCCCATCCTACAAGCTAACTAGTTCTCAGGTACAAATAATAATACAAACACTAATAGACATCTGAGAGTAACAATTAAAAAAGAAAAGATTGCCTTGAACAACAAGAGAAGAGATGACTGGCAATACAATGCTATCTGAACACTAGAGTTGTTGAATTTCAGCTATGCAGTTCACTTGTATAAACTAGCAATTGGAAAAGTACTTCAGAATTACTGAAGCTTAGAAAAAAAAAAGAGGAAAACAGTTTTCTATTTTCCTCCTTTCTGTTATATGTCTATGTGTCAGGACAAAAGCAAGATTCTTGAAGAATGGCTTGGAATTATACTGATATCAAATGATAGAAGAGGGAGTGGAAATACAGTGTCCTCAACTCTCCAAAAGTCTGTCATTCAAATGCAAGTATAATTGGAGGAGCAACAGGGATATTTAATTCTATAATTGTACTTATTACTAAATTATCATCTGTCTGTGTGGTGTGTAAATCATGATCAATCTCAGTCTGTGAAAATCTACGGTCAGTAACTGAACATCTAAATATAATAGGGTTTACCAGATCTTAAAAATAACAGCCTTGTAATTTACTTATTACTAAATTATCATCTGTCTGTGAGGTGTGTAAATCATGATCAATCTCAGTCTGTTAAAATCTACAGTCAGTAACTGAACATCTAAATATGTTTACCAGATCTTAAAAATAACAGCCTTGTAATTAATAAAAAAAGGATAGATCCCATGACAAAACTCTTTCTAGATGATAAAGCAATAGGAGTATTATGGTTTTAACAGAATCCTTAATGAACAGTCACATTTGTTGAACTGAGGCTATCCAGTCCTTGGCACACTAAAATGTTTAGTAAACCATGTTCTGTGGAACACCAGGTAGGTTATTAGATACTCTAAGGTAGTGTGTTGTTCAAATAAGTCCTTCATTTTTTAGGTAAAACTCATCAGATATATCAAGTTTTCTTATATATACCAGATATATCAGGTTTTCTTGAAGAAGGGCTTCATTTATGTACAAACTTTTCTGGGTTTTTTTGACATTATGGCAAGTAGTTAATAAACAGTTTATCCCCTCCTAGGAGACCTGGCTTCTACCCTTAGACCATCACAGCTTTACTGTGCCTTATGCATAATTACTCATGCCAGTAAACAGAATGAGGGCAAGCATGAAAAACAGGTGGACACAGTCATTTCTTCTATTGGCATATAGTCAAGATGATAAAAGTAGCAACATTTCTGTTACAGAACAATGGGTTATGGGTGCCAAAACCAGTATTAATGATAAAAGTGATAATAAAAATATAATAATAATGAAAAAGTAAAGCAAACTTAAGGACTTCTACTTCCTCTGAGAAAAAAAATCCTCAGGTCAAGACAGCAGTGTCCTGGCATCAACTGGAATTCTGTTAGACCTTGTGTTTTGGAGGGTTGCATACGACGTTTTGTTGAAATCTGGAGCTGACATTTGTCCTAAACACTTACTGAGCCCAAACCCACTGAAGTTTCCTGTGCTGAACTGAAGTTAGTATTCCATCTGCTTGCTCCCGGCCACAGTCAAACTGCACTGAACAACATCCATTACTCTATTTCCCTGTAATTATTGGCATCCCCAGAATGTGAAATAGCAGGAGGTAAACATGGGATGAAAATACTGTAGTGCTTATTGCTTTTGTTTCCTGCTATGCAGATCTTGACTGATGTGGAGATGCCTCTCTCATGGCTTTCCTCCTTAGTACACACAAATTACTGCTGCTAGGGGCTATAAAGACTAGCTCTACCAGATACCCATTCTCCTCCAGAGTAAACAGAGATGAAAAAAAATGAGGCCACCACCTCCCTTTAGTGAACTGAATGAAAGATGTCTTACTTGGGTTTTTAAAAAAGACAGAAGTAGGAAAATGTCTCTTCATCACAAGACTGAGGATAGCCAAAGTAAATGTAGCTAACAATCAAGCAAATTAAAAGCAGTATTTGGTGGAAGTTTAATAGGATTTGAGAGAAAACGGTAAGTCATTTCAGCCAAAATTTCATTGGGTATTAGATACAACTGGAATGGTCATGCTGATCTAGTGGGAAAGAGGTTCACTTGTTATCACAGAAGTGCTGAATGTTGTATTTAAGCTTACAGGGAAAAAGAGAACAAGATAGTAGGGATGCCACCCCAGAAGTCCACTTAACTGGAAATACAAAGGAGCTAGAAGCCACCAAACAGCAGAGGAGAGGATATGGAGGTCTGACAGTCCAGCCTGAACAGTGTAAATTAGGTAGTTCTGCTCTCAAAGTATAAGAAGAAACTTTCTGTTTGGAAAGAGCATCCAAGTACAGTTTATGAGTTTATCTTGTTAGTTAATTTTTACAGTGATCATAGAGGAAATGGTTATTTATTTACAATTTTAATTAAGACGCTTTGAAACCAATTTTGCAATAACTTGGAGTCCTAGCTTCTCTTCCCTTTTCATTTATGCAATAATTTTTCCTTATGCAATCCTCAATATAAATATGCTGTTGCTTCTACTTCCTCACAGTGTACAGCTGCATCATTAACAATGATTTAGCATAGGTCTACTGAGATGAAAAAGTAATGCCGATTATTCTTTTTGCTTTTTTATAATTATGTTTACAGTTTGTATTATCTCTCAAAGAGAGCATTCACACTAATAATTCGCATTGCACACCTTGCACAGGAAGCTGGGGCGGGGGGGGAAATATTTTTTTAAACATGTGACATCATTTCACAGAACAAAAAGTATATCTTTCATTATTATAATATGATGAAAACTGTAATAAATTTTGTTCATGAGTGAAAAAACATAGAGGGCCAGTTGGGGGAAGGGAATCTTCTTGTGGAAGACTCCAGGGAGTTGCTGGGGGATGGTGAATTGGTTTGTTTTTTTTCTTGAAACACGTGAATGGAAAGCACTAAAAAATATTGTCAGGTAAATACATTATTTTTTTGCCATCGGTTTGATACACATTTAATTAAAAGGAAAGCATATACCTACGTTTTCATTATTAGAGAAAAATATAAAAAGAAGTATTGCAAAATGAGAGAACTATTGTCCATCCTTGTGGAAAGATAAAGGACACACTACCTCAGGAAGATTAAAAATAAGAACATTAACATCATGACTAATAACAAGAAGCTATTTTTTCATCTAGTAGATTAAAAGAAGAACAATTTTAATATTCATAAGCTAGAAGAAGCAATTTTTCATGCATTACTCCTAAATAGAAAAAGGCAATTTCAGTATCTTTCAGTCTTTTACCCGTAACCGAATTTGTCATGTTTGTGAAAGATAGCTCACTGAAGACAGTTTAAAATAATTTTTAAAGTAGCGGCACACCAAACAGGGCATTTAACCCATTAAGAGGTGACAGATAGAAGAGATTCAAGTGAAATATATATATTTAACTTCTGGTTATGAATTTTTATAAAACTGATGAAAACAGATTTTTGTTCTGAATACATAGTCTTGGTTAGTACTTTCTCTGAAGACTTCTGTCCATGTTACTATTTAAAAAAAAAAACCAACACAAAACCCCTCAAACAATCTGAAAGTTGATTTCAATTACCTGTGTCAAGGAATGTAAACATCTCTGCCTTGCAGGTATAAGACACCAGGTAAACTCTTAGATTACAGTTCCATCATAATCTCTTCCTTCCCTGATATAAGAATGAAATAGCTCACCACATTGTCTTTGTTGCCTTTACTGTGTTCTGCATAATGTCGTGCTCACTGACTATGAAAGAACTCCTAATAATGGGATAACTATAATTTTTCCCATTTCTTCCAAATATCATTCATACTGTGATCCCATGAAGTACTGTAAATGATGAAATTTTTTTTCATTTCAGTACTATATAAAATGGAGTGGTAGTGGGTGAATGTCAGAGTCCAATACCCTCTGACTAGGTTCTTTTAGATACTCCACATAAGGAGGGTTTAAAGTTCAATACAAAATTTACTTATTTGATATAATTGTCATTGCATGGGATTTTGATTTAGTAGATACAGCAGTACACTGAAGTCACAACATAAGCACAATCTAGCTATTGCAGTATGCAGTTGAATCACTGTGCGAACATGATTCCCATTACCAGTCTCTGTACGCTCACCATCATGTTGCTGGGCATGCCCAGTCACTGGGAAAGAATACGAGGGTTGAAGCCAGGTCAAGCCCATTGCTCTCTTCAAAGTTCATTTTATTAGCTGGCCAGTTTTGAAACTTAATGTTAGGTTGAGCCACATATACACTTTCTCCCCCCATGCTGCTCTGGCTAGCTCAGAAAGACATTGCTCTCCGCTAATTATCTCAGGGAAAGCTGTTTATACAACCCGATGACTCACTGGTACGGCCATACATCTAAACCAAAGGTTACTCTCCAGTCCCTCTGAAAGTGCAGCTTCCTTTGCAATAATTGGTGGTCATTCTTTACATTCTTCCCTGAGCTCATTATTTTTGCCCTTCTCCTCTGAGTCTTCCTCCATTGGGGAGGGGTCGGTCACAGTGAAACATTGTCAATGTGGTACAAATGTAAAGGTTCTTGACTGCTGGACCCCATCTCACATCTCTAATTAGTAGATGTACATGTTCTGAATGACTTTTTCCTCTCTCTCACCTAGTATGCTCTGTCTTGTCCGTTTCTGAATTTGGCTGAAATAGGGATTTTTGAGTTGCAGAGTTAAGCCTATGCTTTTCCCCATCTTGATAACTGTATTCACAGAAAAAAATTAAGTCAAACTTATGGGTCATTACAGCTGAACAGTATGTAAATATGTCTTTTTTTCCTTCCTATGTGTTCTACATTTTTGTCGCTACCTCAAACCAAAAGTCATCAGTAGGTTTCTTTAGGACCTGCTTAAAATGAAAATCAAAATGCAAAATACAAATTGATGAGAGGTGAACAGGACTTTCTCCATATTGAAGTGTTTCTTTTGGTGAGATGACTATAGATATGACATGAGCTCTTCTATCACAAATTGATTAGCAAGTAAAAACATCTT
>NW_009259857.1:352089-353846 GCF_000687185.1 Egretta garzetta
CAGAACAGTTTTACTTGAAGAGCTGTGACCAGGGATACACTTCAGTGGCTATGTTCACATTTGGACATATGCTGTCTCAGAGCATTTAGAGACCTTACCTACAATGGGGTTCTTGAGTACGCCTTTCCTCTGCTATAGCTAATCTTCAGATATTTAGAAACAAGCACTTACCTTCACATATTGCATCCTGTGCAAGGTCTATTATCATCTTGGGGTTTCCTGGAAGCCAAGAAATGTATTCCAGATTTCAAAATGACAATGTCCTTGGTTTAAGATAAGATGTTCAGAGCTAAGGATTTCAAGTGACAAAACTTTTTGAGTTTTGCTCAGGCTATACTTCAGCCCAGCCTTAACACTTGGGGTTTTCATTTACAAATGCACATTTAAATACCTGGTCTGCAAGTTCAGTCAGAAACTGAAACAAATTAAGATTGCTATTGTTTCCATCCCAAAGTCATAATCATAGCATCACAAGATAATTCAGGTTCAAAGGGACCTTGGCAGATTTCTAGTCCAACACCCTGCTCAAAGCTCGTTCAGCTAAAGGTCAGATGGGCATAATCCAGCCAAGCGTTGAAAACCTCCAAGTATGGAGGCTGTGCAGCCTCTCTGGGCAACCCGCTCCCATGCTTGGCTAGGCTCACAGCTTTTCCATATAACCAGTCTGAAACTCTTGATTCAATTCATGCTGTTGTGTCTTGCCCTCCTGCTATGCACAGCTGTAAAAAATCTAGCTCCATCTTTCTTATAACCTCCCCATAGGTACTAGCAGGCTGCTATTAGGCCTCCCTGAAAATGTCTCCTCCCCAGGCAGAAAAAGCCCCTTTACCTCAGCTCTCCTCATAAGGTTGCCAGCAAAAAATGGAAACTGAGATGCAGGTCTTCCCCTCATTCAGATTAATGCTTTCAGTCAGGCCACCTGTATTTGAGAAAGCTGAACTTCAACTTTAACACCTGCGAGAACAAGGTATTCAACTATTTGTCTAACCACCAAAAAAAATGGTGAGAAGTTGTGATAAGTAGATTATGAAAAATATTATCAAAGCAGCAGTATAATTATTGAAGGCAAAGAATTATATCACAACAAATAGCATAGTATTGAATAAATTTATGCTGGAAACCTTCACAGTTTTACCACAGAACTTAGTAAATTTTTGGAAGATTTTATAAATACATGCGGAAAATAAGTCTGTGATAGCAGTCCTATAAGGTCTGATATTTTGCAAAGATGTTTTAAAGGAAACAAAATTATTGTTTGTATATTGATCCCTGTTTTAAACATTTTTCTGGTTACTTGTGCGAGCAAGGAAGGTTTTGATGTTGATTTTTTTTTTTTTTTTAATTTTCTTCAATAATCTTTATCCTGGGTTTATTTCCTTCAATGAAGTTCTGAAATTGGCCACAACCTGGCAGACACAGGGTACTGCCACGTCACATTGCTACAGGTTGATACTTGCTGCTTGAGTACTTAGGGCTAATTTAGAGTCAAAAGTTCCTTAGGGTTAGGTGTTGCCACTAAGTGGCTTTCCTGAGTTTATTGTTAGGACTCCTTTATGTCAATAGAAAACATTGGGCACCTCAGAATTAGAGCTTGGAGAGACAGACGATGAAAAAGATGGTCTACAGGCAGCTAATGGAGCTGACAGAGGGTGTAGGACCCCACTATGATTTCATTTTGCTACTAGGAACAGCTGGAAGGTGCCTCCTGCTCTTCTGGATCTGAGTTCAGAAAGCTGAAAATAGCCATCTACAGTCTT
>NW_009259857.1:353868-361846 GCF_000687185.1 Egretta garzetta
ATGTAGAGGCAGGAGGAGCGGGAGAAGGCTTCTTCCTTTTTGCACCCTATCCAGTGGCGAGAGCATTTGTTCAGGATACAACATAGCCTGGTTCAAATCCACACATTTACATAGTAAAGCTAAATCAGAAAAAAATGGAATCTATTGACCTATAAATTATTTTACAAAGCTTATCTCTCTATATTGGTTTTCCCTAAGGTTCTCTGAGAGAATAATTGGCAGAATAAATAAGGAGAATAAGTGAAAATGTTAGTTAATGCAATTTTGAATTTTTGTAATATTCACTAGGCATTTTCCTGTAGCAATTAATCAATTCACTTTTCCAGAAGCTCTTGAAATGCATTCATTTCAATCAATGCATTCAAGGTGTTCACTTCAAAACACCACAAGAAGGGGAAAAAATTAGTACAGATAACTGGTAATTGTATTTTTTTTTTTTTTTTTAGAATTATTTGAGAGACCTACTAATTTATTTACAGACTATGCTACCAATTATTCTGTTACTGTTCTTTCACTAGCTAAAAACAAATGTTCCTATTAAGCTGACAATGCTCTTTCAGCTGAAAGCAAATGGAGCATCTTGTGGTAAGTATGCAAAATGATGTAATAACTATGTTATTTTCATAATATAACATTCATAATTTGCAAGTCTGCTATTCTGTAATCCATATTTGGGAATATTTCATTCCTAACCGAAATGCAGACACTACCTTGGTGTAACAAACCAGCTGTTCAATAACACAAAGAAATACCATTTTCAAGCTCAAAAGACTCTGTAAATTGAAAGAAGTGGAACCTGCTGATGAAGAGTTACTATTTAAAATCTAAATAATTCTGTGATAGTCTTAAATGTTCAGATGCCCTTTAACTTGCATTTAACAGTCAGCCTTTCTTAATGATACAGTGTGAGCAGGAGGCTCAATAAAAACTCAGAATGAATCTTTTAACCTCATTGATATCACTTATAAAAATATATGGAGTTCTTTGAAACTTGTTTTATCATTTTTTCCACTAAAGTTTTTTAAAGACATGCTTATACAAGGTGTGTTTCTTATGTATTTGCAAAGACATCTTATTTTTGGACTTATGAACTCTTTGGCACTTTTGTTTACGGGAAATTTAAATGCACTGAAGGGGTTGTTCTGATCTCAGTTTGCCTATTTGTGCAGTTGCTTAACTAGCAATCTCTCACAATTTGATATTATAAACCAAGCAGTCAGAAAGTATATAAATGAAGACAGATGATGACACTCTGGACCACATACAAAAAGTGAAAAATTGCAGGATCATATTTGAAAAAAAAAATCTCCACTTTTTTATAAAAGATAAACTTTTTAAAGAAAAATCTCTGGTTTTAATCTCTCATGTGTATTGATTGATGTACATACAGTGGTGCAGGAAATAACTAGCTGTTTATCAGTATGGAATAGTAGTTAAAAAGATGTCTTTGGGCACAGACTATTAAAAATGTCTACTGCCAAACTGAAGGGAAAAGTAACTTTTTTTTTTACTTTGGCACTATTTTTTCTTTCATTTTATGTCTCTTAAAATAGCCTGACAGAGCCTTTTCTCCATGTCTCATAAATAATATTTTTTTTAGTACCTTAGCAAAAGGAGCTCTATCATCACAATCGCTGGTGAAGAGCACTCCGTCTCGTCCTCCCATGCGCTTCTCAAATTCATTATCATACAGGAACACAGTGGAAAGTTTCAGCAGCTGTAGCAGAACTTGGTCATCATGTGCATTTGGCTTCTTCCATTACATTTCCATTATCCTCCACTACTTTTCTCTAATGTATTTCTGTAAGAAAATCCTAGATCTTGAAAGTTTGTAACAGCTTGTGAAATAAAATATGGGTGTTTACCTCAAATTAAGAGAAGGCCTCTGTTTCCAACAGCAATTAGGAAAGACAGGATTCAAACCAACTGTTGTTATATCTGGGTTTGTATTAAGGGAAATTTGAAACACTGAAGACAGTGTTTGATTTTTCATTTATTCAATAGGACCAAACAACTTCTGGACACCAGAAACCTGTTTCAGTTCCATAAAAATGGGAAAGAAACAAAACATGGTCTTTAAGCTATTACACTGGAAAACCTAAACAAAATACAGGGAATTGGCAATAGTCCTTGACCAAACTGCTTTAGCTAGAGTCAGAGATATTCTTAGGGTGGGAATAAAGAAATTGGTTTCAAACAAGAATTCCAAACTGATTGAGACAGTCTCTATACTATACAAATTGCTGTGATATTACTGACATAGTCAAACCTGTTAAGTCTGTGAGCAGAGATTGTGGTCTCCTGTTTCATATGAGCAACATGGTTTATTCAAGTTTTAAAGCTTCTCCAATTGCCAAATGTTAATACAAAAGAATAAGAGGCTGCCAAAACTGACAACTGACCTGGACTTTGATAGACATTGTAAGGGATCATGCAGAATGTTGTCAAGGGAATCTCACTATTGTCATGGGATTCAATTCTTATCTTTAATGTTAATGGTTAGGCAAGGAGAGGGCAAAGTAAATGTGCAATCCATCCATGCTGAGCAGACTGGATAGGGAGTTGATCAGCTGTGCTACTGGAGTGCCGTGCTTCTTGGTTTGGACTTATATGTTTATACAGCTTCTAGACTAGATGTTTTTGGCTCCAGAGGCTAGGCATGAGAATAGACACCTGTCTATATTCCAATTACTCTGTGCCTAATTGTTTAATAGAATCATAGAATAGCTTTGGTTGGAAAAGACCTTTAAGATCATCAAGTCCAACCATTAACCTAACCCTGACATCCCACCACTAAACCATGTCCCTAAGCACCTCATCTATCCTTCTTTTGAATACCTCCAGGGATGGGGACTCAACCACCTCCCTGGGTAGCCCATTCCAGAGCCTGACAACCCTTTCTGTGAAGAAGTTTTTCCTAATGTCTAGCCTAAACCTGCCCTGGCGCAACTTCAGACCATTCCCCCTCGTCCTATCGTCCGTTACCAGGGAGAAGAGGCCGACCCTCACCTCACTACAGCCTCCTTTCAGGCAGTTGTAGAGGGTGATAAGGTCTCCCCTCAGCCTCCTCTTCTCCAGACTAAACAACCCCAGTTCCCTCAGCCTCTCCTCGTAAGACTTGCGCTCCAAAGAAAAATTTTCCGGTTGGTTAAGCCCTTCTAAAAAGTGTTCTTTCCACACTGTATATTATTTATATATATATATATTTAAAATAAAAGGCAGAAAAGCTTCCTTTTATCTTGCTTTCAAATGAGTCTGAGTTACATGCCACATCAGTGTGGCTACATCGGAGCATTCACCAAAGTCAGGACTGTTTAAAATTTATGGGGTTTATTCTCCTTATGTCAAGCATTTTCTACATACAGAACATTCACATGGTGTAAGTTACAGAAGAAAAATGCATGAGACAGACTACTGCAATTAAGTGAGTAACAGACAGTTTACATGATTCTTGTTTGTTCACAATGGAGAAAAGTTGTTAAAAAGGAAAACAGATTCAATAGCTAGAAATGTAAGC
Source organism: Egretta garzetta (assembly GCF_000687185.1). Classification (NCBI taxonomy): domain Eukaryota; kingdom Metazoa; phylum Chordata; class Aves; order Pelecaniformes; family Ardeidae; genus Egretta; species Egretta garzetta. The sequence continues at coordinate 357,386 of NW_009259857.1, forward strand.
AGACTCTTATCTTAGTTAAATCTACCTACCAGGAGGTTTGCTCAAGCTGAAGAGAGATCTACTGTGCCCACACAGGGCAGGATGCTAGATGCACACAAGATTACAATGCTAGAAAATTCCAGATTTCTAAGCAATTTTACACAATCTAAATTGCAGTAAAATTTTGTTTAAAAAAAGATATTTTTTTCTGATTGCTTTCAGTAACTGGAGGTCAGTTTAAGAGCTTATAAGCATTCTTTAGCAAAAACATAATAAAAATAAAAATACTCTCAAACTTAAGTCATTGCTCTAAGTCTGGACAGTTGTTTACTGCTGGCTTTCTGATCCTACTGACTTGTTATTCTACTTCTGGGAATCTTATTTTTCCCAATTACACTTTTAAGCATTGTTAATATTAGAATTCTAAGTAAACAAACTATAAAAAATACAAAGTTTTTGTTGTTTGTTTTTTTGCATTAATCCAATTGGATGCATGGAATATAAAATCTGTTGAGCTAACCAAATGGTTTAACAAATATGGATCAATGGTGCAGTGCATAAGCAAAAATGTCATCAACTGGTTGTAGACCAGTTCTTTGAATTTTCAGTTTCTTAAAATGCGTTTTGTTTGTTCTTAAATAATGATTTCCTCGACGGCATAAGTGAAGCTTTGCAATGCCAGTTTTTTAGAACATGGTTTACTCTGAAAGGATAAGCGCAATGTTTCTCTTTAGTAGAACTGAAACTCCTTGCTGACGAAACCCTCTGATAGCTGAAAAACCTGTCTATTTTTCTCTAAAAAAAGGTTAAGCTTCCGCAAGCAACTCTCTCAACTAAGACTCACCATAAAAATAAACTCCTCAAATCACAGTGATCAGAAAACACTGCAAATATAATTTCTCCTTTTTTTCTCTCCGTGTATGTTCCACAACTTGAGACTAGAAATTTGATATTAAAAATTTCTTTCCAATGACAAGCAATCCTGTAGCCACAGTGGGAATAAATTAGACAATTTCTATGCTTTACCTTTTATGTGAGACTTTCGCTTCAAGGCACAAAAAGATTAAACAGTGGACTGGACAGAACAGGACATAACATTTCAGTTTAAGGAGTCAAAGGTTGTACAACAGCTCTTATTTTGTGTCTGAAGCAAATCAAACCAAAATTTGAATCGTATTTAAGTCTTCCATTTACAAATGCAAGGTATCATTTTAAATTCCCTGAAGCTTTTTTTTTCCTACTTCCTTTAAAATAATGTATGATATTTAGCGTCAATTTCAATATTTAGTAATTTCAGTCAAACAACACAATCTCAGCTGATAATTAATAAGGAATGCCATTATCAAATAGCCATTGTTTTAGTAACTTTTGAGGCAGTTGATTCAAATTGTGTTCAAGTCAAAGAAATAACAGGTATAGAAGGGTTTAACAATTTAAAACTGAAATTCTGTATATTTGAAAAATGGTGTAATTTAAGTGCAATGTACTGTAAAACTACTAATTCAGTAAATATCTAGCACAGATCCTTATGCTTCTCCAACCCAAATTACTGTGTTGCCTCTCTCAACTTCAGTGATTTCACAATTTAACTTATTGAGCCGTCCATCCAGGATAAACAGAGATTCCTTGGAAGGGGTCATAAGATACTGACCAAAAAGGCCACTGTCTTTTATAAGACGGTTCTTACTGTTCCAAGGCCATTCACCTGCCTTGACAGGCTCCTTCAGACTCTTCACCATCTTAACCTTGCCAGAGGAGAGCTCCACAAAGAGAACATCAGTTTGTGTGCTGGAGCTACAGTAGACATTGTATTGATGAGCTTCAGTGAATGATGGCTGAAAAGCTACATCAGATATGTGCAAATTAGTGTGGATGTCAAACGCATCCTGTATTTCTCCTCTCATTGTTATGGACTGGATCCTCATGAGACCTTTTGCATCATCAATGCTGACAAGGTAGTGTCCATCTGGAGAGATATGTGGTGTGCCTGTTACGTCGCCATTGTATCCAATCACAGAATCAGTAACGCCATCCACTATAAGCTGTGGCAGGACAGCCCCAGTGGTATCAGGCTTACAGCAGATGAAAAAGTATCCTCCAAGATGTGTATAAGCCAGTGACTGAGGAATGCAATTATAATCCTTTAAACTAATTGTCTTGATGTAGGACATAGTTTCTAGATCAATTTTCTGGAGCACAGGCTCATCCTTATGAAGAATAAATCCAAACCTGGAAGGAAAAGCACAAAATCAAAGAAAGTCAGAGCTACTGTGGGTATTATGTACAAATGGGGAAAGCCATTATAATCAAAGTAAATGAGTTAATATGTGCAGCCATGTATTGTTATATATCCCAGCTTCAGGTGTTTTAGATATTAAGCAGTTTATAATGTTTAATTTTTAGTGTTCTTGCAACTGTAATTTAGAGTGCATAGAATAAAATGTCTAAAAACATTAATCTGATTAACGGGAAGAGTGTTCTCCTACTGACATAGGGGAAAAGCTAAACATTGTTCTGAGCATATCTATTCAGTTAGAACTTTTACAAAAGCCAGGAAGGAGAAAAAGATTAAATATCAATAGATAACACATCCCACATATTTTAATTCACTTCATATATTTCTTCAACTTTCTTGGGAACATCAACTTAACCCAGTGCTCATTGTTATTCAGATAATTATCTGAATCTTCCTCATTTTAATTCAGTAGAAATGAACATCGTAAAAGGATTTAGGTTTATGCTTCCCAACTATCCAATCCCCATATTTCTTATAATTTAAACGACCTTTTATGCTTTTCCATACATCAAGGAATTTTCACTGAACATGAATAGTGTGGTTAAACTTTAAAATCCTAGAGCTGAATGTTTGTAACATTTTAAATAGGAACAATATGACTATTGTCTAATGTTAATGTATAAGTTCTGACTCCACAACCATTTTACTGTATATATGCAAAACCCACCACTCTAAATATTATGGAGTCATGTGAAAGTATATTAGTTTTGCTTATAATCTAAGTAGCGTTCACAGCACTTTTCCCAAACAGCTGTTTTCCTTTCACACATTTCTTAACATTTTCCTCTGAAACTTTGATCCGAAGAACAAAGCTGTGCCGACATATAACCTAAAAATACCTTTCACATCCTGTTGATGTAAAGCACTATGACAGCCAGAACGTTTCAACAATTGAGTTGACAATAGCACAAAATTTTCACACTGTATTTTGCAACCCCAACATAAGACAGGGTGCATTATATTTGCCCTTCCTAGTGAATTGATCTAAGAACATTTTTAATTTTAGCCCCACCTTCCAAAATCCTTGCATACTGCTTTGGTATCATAGGATCACAGAACTATAGAATTATTTCAATTGAAAGGGACCTCTGAATTTCATTTGGTCACCCAAAGAAGGGCCAGTGTGAATCAGACTGCCTGTGATTATGAGTTGAGCTGATTATGAGATTGTTTTTGTCTTTAATTATTCAGCCACTTATAAATATATGTTAACCGAATTAAACTGTCTTGGTTAGAAAGAGGGTGAGCTGTTACGAAAGTTATGACAAGATAACTTGACAATTACTGCTACTTTTCTATCCACGAGGTCTGTTATTCTGTCATAGAGGAAGACTAGGATCATCAGGCAGAATTTGATTTTTAGCTGTTTTGGCTATCTAATATTAAGCTTTTCTTAATTTTTTAGGGCAGGCATAAAGTCATTGATTCCTGATTCCGTTATAATGTAGTAAGTATTTTTTGGTCATGAGAAACAAACTTGTACTGTATTATGTACAGAATAATTCTGTAATAGAAGAGGTTAAATAGCAATCAACATTCTGACATTTCAAATGTTTATGGTATACCTCAGTGTCAAATAACCAACATTATACACATGGACAATGGTTAGAAAAGGACAATAGAATTAGCTTATTGATTGTGTTTTCCATAGCAGCCTCCACTCTAAAGCAATAATCAGTGAACTGTCCATAAGCATTCACAACATTCTGGACACTGACTTACATGTATCTGCTATTTAATCTTTACTCCTGCAAACCAATAATCAAAAAACCCAGTGCATCTTAAAAGGACTTTTTTCTGAATGAGAATTGACTGAGGGCTCAACACTGTCATTGCTGTTGGTTTCCTTAATATCAAATGTAAAACAAACCTGAAAAATCTAGATTGCTAAATCAAGCACTAAAAAAAAAATAAAATGCAAAAGCAACAAAAACAAACACAGAAAGTTATGTTAGTGTGAATATTATACACAATATAAACTCTGCCAAACTTCTTGACCTGCCGAGTTTATTGTGTAAAATCAATCTTCAGCCCTATTTCTTATGTAATTAGGTTCATGTAATTATACGCAAACCTCTCTCTCCCTGCCCCACTACAGTGTTACTGCTTTGGAATCCATTGGCCACATCTGAGGAGCAGAGGTTGTAAATAGGGGGGTTCATGTGATGTGGATTGGTGGTTGAGTG
>NW_009259857.1:361916-404120 GCF_000687185.1 Egretta garzetta
TAGAAAACTTAGAGAAGGAACATGGAGAAAAGTGGACGTACTGCTGCACAAGAAGACGGCTGGTACATGCAAGAAAGATTAGGGTGTTTTTAGAGGAAGAAACTGGATATGCAGGAGAATCTGTGATTATTGTGGAATGGTGTAGCACAAGGGACAAAAATGACACTGGTTAATCCAAGCATGGAGAACTTTTCTTAAAAGGGATTTAACCTGTATAATTCTGGGAAGACCAATTCAATGACACAAATTGGTGGATATTAAGAATATATTAACATTACTTGACTTCTGAGGTAAATAGGTAAAAATTATTCCTTTCAAAGAAAAATGGATTTTTCACTTAGGTCTGCTCCTATTCAATATGATTTTATAAAATTCTGTTCTTAAAAGAAAGGTACTTAAATTACATTTAAGTTTATGAATATCTGTGCTAAAGGATAAACCTACTATCAATTAGTGATGTCATTTACATAAATAAAAAAATAAATATGATGTTCACAAACCCTTCTCAATTCTCCTTATTTTTATGAATTAAAGGTATGTCAAGGCAAGGGAAAATATCTAATTTTAGGTCAATGTGATGGCAGGTACTGAATACACTAAATACTTTATTTTCTGCTATTACAGTATTATTTAATCTATTTTATTGTAAGTATATAGGGAAGAAATTTTTTTCTTTAATTACTTTTGATCTCAATTTCAATAGTGAACACAAAGAAAACTTTTTTTGTTTGAGTTTGCTAAGCTGAAAACATCATTTTTCTCTTCCAGTACACCAATACAAAGTAAGGTGGACAAGTAGGAAACCTTATGTAAAAGAGAAAGAAAAGGCTCTACAAAGCTATTTTTAACATATGTAGGTACTTAAAACACAGAATTATATCCAAGTGACATTTTCAGACATACATAAGCATACACAAAAGCAATTATGTGATTTCCCATAGCATGACAATTATTATAGTATATGAATTATTATATTTCATATATGATTATATGAAAATCCCATCAGACACAATCTATATGATTAAATATATAAATATTTTTGAAAACTTGGCCTATTGTTTTCAGAAACTGTATTAAGCATAGTTTAAAATTGTTTTCTGTAATAAAGCATTCCTTTAACATTCAAATATATTTGATACATTTTATTGTGTATGTGTGTCCTTCGTTTTCATACTCAGGAAAAAAACTTAAAATTTTGCTATATGTTTTGAGATGCACTCCAGTTTCTAGCCCACATAAGTGAAAACACAAGTAATTAAAAAAAAAAGTAATTAATTTTTAACCATTTTCTACCACAAAACAAATTTAAGAATCTAAATAAATATATTTTAAACTGGACAAACCCTTACACAATTGTTTTAATATATTGCATATCAACCTGACAAGCAAAAAGAAGAAATCTTTATGCTGCTTGCAAATCTATTTATTTTAAAGATTATTCCAGCTGATGAAAATGACCCTTTCTTTCTGAAGTAAAATACAAATGCAAAATCAGATTAGCATCAATTATCTAAATCAGCAATACTTACTTGCTGATTTAAATCACAATGAAAATGAAGGATTTAAATCCGTTTGATTCAAAGAAATCTGTCTTATGAGTAATTGATTAAACAGTGTTAATGATCAATACATGTGATATTTTTCATTCAAATGTCATTGATTTCAAGAGGAATATGTAAGTTACTAATCTTTGCTTCTCAGATATCATTCCCTGCATAATTTGGTTTTGAGCCACAGGTAGACTCAACTTATGTTAACTTTGGTTGCATAAAACCCTTGATTACTAAAACAGTGAATGTATTCTCTAAAGTTAAATTAAAGATAAGGTCTTACATACCTTCCCTAAGTGTTACAACAGTTGAAGGTGTGGAAAGACTCACACCGGACAACAACTTTCCCCACGGAGGAGGATGCTGACATTGGTTTGTCCTCCAGCTTCTCATTACCTGGTGGTACCTTTTGCCAGACGAATCCACTAAATTCTGACAGCTAAGCAGTATGCATAAGCATTCCCCAATGCATGCCATTAAGATGAATGTAGTTATTGTGGAACAATTTAAGTGCTTTAATTAGTGTCTCTTGATTAACCTGGTTGGTATGAGAGAAACAGTTTAGGAGCCAGAGCAGAATGTGGGTATAAACTTTGCCACTAGCACAGGTAGATGTAAAAAAAGGATGTTTGTCTACACCAAGGGACTCCAGACCTTCAGGGTTAATCACATCCTCATTCTAGAGCAAATCAGCAAACGTATTTTAAAACAAAAACCAGCTGATAGCGTATCATGTCTCAAGTATTTCAACCACAAATTTCCAAAGCATTCTAGTTTTTTGTGCAGCTTTACCTATCTCTTTATAACATTTAGTTCCCAGTCCAAAAACCAGAAGTAGTAGCGTATCATGTCTCAAGTATTTCAACCACAATTTTCCAAAGCATTCTAGTTTGTTGTGCAGCTTTACCTATCGCTTTGTAACATTTAGTTCCCAGTCCAAAAACCAGAAGTAAAAAGCTTACTGTATCTGGGATAGATTGTTTTTTTCAATTTAAATAGTGGCTTCAGCTTTGGTAATTGAGTTTACTTGAAAACTAAAGAAACTGGTCTCAAGATTGCAATAACCTTACCCTGATGCTGTATTTGTTGCATTTAGGAGATCTACTTCCCCTTGCTCTGAAGCTATTAAGACACTTGATTTTATAACCCACTGCTGCAGCAGGTAATCATATGTATTCTGATAATCAGCTATACCTGAATACCCATTTCCAATGTACCTTAAACTGCAAGGGGCAGTTTAATACATTTTTTTTCTGTGATTGTTCATTTTCATGTTTTTAGATCTTCTCAACTTTGTAGACTTAAAATTATTTACAACTATCCATGCTATTCATTGTGTTCTCCTTATTTATGCAAAAAAACCCACAGCTTTGTGAGATATGCCTTTCCTTCCTTCCTTCCTTTAAGTAGCAATTTCTCTAGCCCTGGAAAAAGTATAATTCTACTTTCTTGTAATGTTAACGTACTAAAGACTTTTTGCTTTATAATGTTTTCTGGTTCAAACTTTAAAAACCCACTGCTTCAGACACAAATGTGAAGTTAGCCTAGAAGGTAATGGTTTTGGAGGTGAATACACTTAAAGATCAGCTATGTGAGCAGAATAACACATTGAACTTCAGTAGCACCTTTTACTTACTGATTTCAAAGCACTTTACAAATATTACAGCAAGCGAAGAAAGAAGCTGAATGACTTGCCTAAGGCTATATAACGATCCATTGCCAAAATCTGGGTGAAAGTACAGGTTATCTCAGGCCAAACATGGCTTCTAACTGATAATGCTACAGGCTACCATTGCAACTGAGGCCCTAGAAAGACAGTGGGGAGCAAGTACAGACAACTAAGATATGTAATTTTGAATAAGAATATAGGAAATCACTTTGTCAAAATAATATTAGTGAATATTAAATTTAGACAGAACTTTGGACCTGAGTGGGAGAGAAGATCCAAAGTGGGAAGCTGGTAAACCCTCATGAAGGACCTACCCTTCCCCAGAACCAGTAGTATGGCTGCCAAAAGTGATTTATTAGAACTAATAGGACTTTATCAATAATATTGTTCAAACAATTCTTTCTCAGCCTGTCATACTGCCTGTAACTTTTCAGTGCCCCAATTAAAATTCAGTAAAGATGGACAGAGATGTAAGTACCCAAACAGCCCAATAATACAGATGCAAAATGGAAAAAAATAGTTTCAAAGCTGCCAATCTTCTTGAATGTAAAAGGATTTCACAGGCTGTGTGTTTGATATATTTGTTTGTCTGCATGTCTCAGTGAGAGCTGTGTGGCTGGGCTTTTGAGAAGCTGAAAAGATCGAGAGAGGGCTGTTCATGTGCCTGTGAGGTTTAGTGTGACTGATTCTTAGTCTATGAGAATTGCTAGGCAGCGGGGAAAGGACAGAAAAAGTAACGGAAGTTCTGGAGGGAAGATACAGAAGGAAAAAGGGAAAGTGAATAAAACTGATAAGGAAAGATAACAATTCCATGTCTCGTATAGTAAAAAAAAAACCCAAAGAGTGAGAAATTATACTTTCGTTACCTAAAGATGAGGAAGCATTTTCCAAGCCACTAGCAATTGAGGAAGATTATAAACAGGTTTTTTGTTATAGGAGCATATATCTGCTAGGTTAGATAATTTATTCCTGATAATTTTAAAAGAGTAGACTATCTCTTAACGTTTTAATAAATCTCAGAATAACAGGAAAATTTGGAAAGTCTAAAAGAAGATTGCTAAAATATTCATAAGATAAAGCCAGGTATCCCAGCTAAGCTGAATAACTTGATGCATATCCCAAGGAAATAACAAAATAGATTATATGAGAACCCACTACAGAAAAATGTGAACATAATGCAGTCAATGTGGGCTTACGGAAAAATGAACTTAAACAAACCTAATTTAATTCTTTTATTAGAAAACCTTGCTGAAGGTAACTGAATATCAGGAGGGCATACCTTTCTTGGAATAAATACTGATACCTGAAGGAAAAAAATTTTCTGTGCAATAAAAAGTAGTTGTCAATGCAGAATCATCATTTTGCAGGGAAGTTTTGCTTCTGCTTGGCACCAAATCTGATACTTCACAAAATTTCCACAGGCGATTTGTATGTAAATAAGTGTCCATGACAGTAAGGTTGTAAATAATGACAGGAAAGACATTATATTTGTCAGTTGCTCATTTCAGCAAAATGGTCCAAATGTAGTCAAGTGTAGAGTCGAGCAACTTTACAGGTGCATGAGGAATGCTGATTATCCTGAAAAGCAGCAACTATGAAGGGATTTAAGGATCATAGCATGAAATCTGAGTCCAGTGAGTCAAAAAAACCCCAAAACCCAAAAGGCCTTGGTCAGTCCTTGGAGGAATATACAGAGAGAGGCGAGTAAGAATAACGCAAGACTTTCATCTCTGTATTCTACATTGGGGAGACCAAATTAAGAATGCTTTATGTTGTTTAATTTCTACCCTTGTAAAACAGAATATTAAAAAATTGGGGGCAAGGAAAAATTATTTGAAGGATGGAGACAATTTTAAGCAAGAGTCTGAGAGAGTCCAATATATTTAGCTTATGAAAAATATAATTGAGACTTATTTACAACATATATATATATATCTGAACAGACAGAACATACTGTTGACTAATGTCTTTAATTTCACAGAGGAATTATAATAAAGATTGCAGACTGAAACCAGTCAAATTTAAATTAGAACCAGGGATTTTTTCCTAACAGTGTGGACGATAAAACATTGTGATACACAACCACAGAGGTGGTGAATTTTCTTTGGTGGGAATCTCCAGGTAAAGACTATGCTCTTTTTGGAAGATTTGGCCAAACTCAAGTGGATGTAGATTTAGGGATATCAGACTCACTATCTGAATCTCTTGATGACTGTTTGAAATATTTGAAATCTATGGTATATAAAGAAAGTCAGACGCAAGGTTCTTGTAGTCTCTCCAAGATTGTCTATATATGAAACACGAGGTTTTTTGCTTTATTCATACAATCAAAATTGCATAAGTACCATAGATTTTAATCTTCTACTACTTGGTCATTTGATGAGGAGACTTCAAGAAGCATCCAAGTATTTCAGATCTCATGACATTATTGTGATTTGACACCATACCTTAGCACATACACATACACAAAAAAAGAAGATAATATGCAGAGGAATCTATCTTTCTACAGGCCTGAGGTTTAGATGCCACTTTTATATCCACCGTATAAAAAAAAAATTGGTTTTTTCAAAATTAAATTTATACTGTTTCTGGTCTTAACTAACTGTAAACTTCACATGTGCATTACTAGTAAGTTTTACACACCCAGCTATCTTCAAAATAAACGTCCACCTTGACAACACGTTGGGCTCCAAATTCAGGAAGTGTGTGAATTGCTTGTGTAATGGTACAATGATACAACTATAACAGCTATAACTTCACTTGGGAAGAAAGATGTTCTAAGGCTAGGATGGTCATTCATTTGAGTTTATTGATCTAAATGTAGAAGATCATGGTGGATAGCTTGGAGGAACAGTGATAGATCACGGGGACCTGCTTCAGAACTGTTACCTGCTTGCGCATACCAATGATCAGTTGCAAATAAATTTTAGTCCACTGTCCAATAACCTAATTGCTGCCTTCTAACCACAAGGTGAATCTGTACTTCTCTTCTGTCCAGCATTAAGAACCTTCTCAGCATGCCAGTCTCAGAGTATTAACTCTGTTTTCATTGCCAGATTGGCCTTCATCTTTCTGATGAGGAGGCAAGAGCAACTGTAAAAAAGTAGTGTTTACCAAATTTTTCAGAAAACAGTATTGCAAGTCACCAAGGTTAAAGGCAGTTTTGGATTACACAGGTTAGTAGATCGGGGGACCGAAACAAGCCATGTGTAATAAAAGAGGGTGATTTACCAGAGCTGTAACAAAATGTTTTCCTCCAGTGGTGTCTATAGGCCCAGTGTAATAGGGACATTTCACAAAATTGGCAAGAGAGTTTTGATGGAGGTCTCAGTAAACCAAATCAGCAAGTGCATGGGCTGAGTTTTCACCATCCTAATTTTTTTCCCATTCAAGGTAAAGCAAAGCTATTAAATCTGAGTAAAGAAGTCTGCACTACTATGTTTCATTCTGTTCTGTGGATAGCTGAACTCAACCCCCAAAGCTACCATAATCTCATAACTTTTCAAAAGCACTTTGTTTTCTAAAGGATTAAAAAAATACAGCCATTTCTAATCATGTGATGAAATTGTGCCTGTCACCTATGTACTGTTAGCCTGTTTTTTATGATTAGGCCGTTGGAAAACAATAAATGATACTTGAGAGTACTTTCACTTTTCCCTAATGATTTATAGATAGATGGTGGTGTATTTAATGCAAAGTTTCCTCTCATATAGATTGATATGCAGAAACCTCCCACTGTTCATTAATCCCTGATTAATATTTATGAGAATCTCAACCCTCATGTCTCTTTTATGCAATGAAATCATGCACAATATCAGACAGCATATAAAGGCGTTTGTCAGAGTGCATATTGGGATCCTGCGCAACTCAAGCCTGCAAGACATGAGAGCAAATCTTCACATTTCCATTTATTTTACAGTTGATGCAAGTGGGAATCTGCAGCCTGTGGGCATATCACTCTAACTGGAGCATATGCTAGAACTGTGAAATCTCAGATTGTTTATTTCTTCACTCACTCTATATGAATGAATAATAAATATTTTAATCCCAAATTTTCAACAATACATTGTGACCAACAGTTAAGAGAAATAGGAATAGTACTACTTAGAAACTCCGTAGCACTTTTCTGTATGAGTGGTGTATTGGGTTTGGCCCTCCCCGTTAGTAGGCTGGGGGTGAGCAACACGCTGGGGGATGACACAGCTGGGATAGCTGACCCTAACTAACCAAAGGGATATTCCATGCCCTATAACATCATGTTCAACAATAAAATGCCTTCCAGTGTAGCCGTTGCTCCTGCCAGGTCGGGTCAACCCACCACAGGGAGTCTTAGCTTTCCATAAAAGCTAATGATCTTCACAGTACCCAGACAAAGGGAAACTGAGGTAGGTAAAAATGAGTTGTTCAAACTAACTTGAGAGAGACAGGAGGAATATCCTAAAGGGTGATAATTGCAAAATGCATTTAAAAATAAATGAAGCTCATATGGATGAATGCCTTATTTTCCTAATTTTAAGGAAAAGACCCACCCACATATTTAAGCATAGAATAATTACAATGACTAAGTCAAAAACATGTTATAAATTATTACTACTTTTATTGTCTCACAATATACATTCAAGACCAGATTTTTTAAAGTATTTTAAATGTATTTAAAATATGCAATTTGGGTCCTAGTTTTATAGAACTGTAAACCTGTATGTAACACAAAAACAGTGAACAGTAAACCCATGAATTGTATCATTATTTTTCCCAAAACAGTTATCATAATTATCACTATCCTATTTCCCTAACTGCTGCAAAACTGTTAACCTGAAAACTCCCATTGCCAAGCTGACAAAGGTATTTATATAGCAAGTCAGATTAATGCTCTATCAAAACTACTCCTCTCTCTTTTATCAGAGTATCAAAAGCCTCAGAGTACGGAAAATCTTTCAGCAAGTAGGTTTGGAATAACTTGCTCACAGGAACTTGTCCATCATTGAGAAGTAACTTATGCCATGGAGCATGAATGTTAAACTCATATTTGGGAAATTTTACTGGGTACTATCATTATATACCCACATTATCAATTTTTACAAGTCTTACTCTGCTCTCTTTTATCAAATTCAATTTTCATATTATTTTTCATGAAAATTTAATCGCCTTAATTTCTATTGTTTGTGACAGGTATATATTTTCTTTTAATGGAAATCCTCACATAGTATACAACAGATGACTTTCACTTACGAAAAAATGTGCAAGTGCAGAGTACGTCACCACAACGGGATTTATATACCTAGCTGCCTTTCTCTGTCCAAAATGCTTATACAATCACCGTTCTTTAAGGTGGTGGACAACTTCTAAACCAGATCCAAACCCCCTGCTACTGTAGAAAAATGGTTCATTATTTTTTTGAAAAAGTAATGTTGGGTTTATATACAATTCCTGTCAAGTTCTTTATCAAGTCTGTTCAGCCTTGTAGCTTTGACTACTGCATAGCACAATGGAAATATTTTGCTTTTGAGGAATAAACAAGACTCCTTTTTCCTCTTAAAGATCTCACTGTTCTTATATATCTGGTACATCGTTGTTCTTTCTATCTATGCCAAAAATGCTTTGAATGTGACTAAATAATTGAAAATATGTCCAGCTTCCTGCTCTGTTTTCCATGGGTTTGTTCCCTAACAAGAAGCTATAGTTCAATAAATTAATTACAAAATGTATTGTAGAAATATTATTGGTAGAATGTGTTATGTATTTGTAGTGGTAAATGAACCTGAAAAACAAAAATTTGAGTGAAATCCTTAGTGACTCACCCAGTTCTATAGAATGTTTCCCAGTTACAATAAGTCCCACTTATGTGCTAACTTCCCATCTTCACCCCAGTAGTAGCTAAGCAAATTTTTTCCTATTTTCTAGTATTGGGGAAAAGCTTAATGAGAAACTTATTCTCAGTGCCGGAAGGTCGGTAATTACTGCCTGAACTTCAGCAACGCCACATTTTAATATCCCTTTCCATATCTGGAAAGGGTTGACAATTTTTTTCAAACCAAAATACATAACCATTACACGAGGAGGTTGTATATTGTCCAGCCTTTTCTGTAGGCAGCTGATATAGCCATAGGGCAAACACTTATCTTGTGAGTTGTGGTATTTCATAGTTACCATAACGCTGATTAAAACTGACAAGGATTCTAGTACCATTTTGTTACGACTGTGCATAGGTGTGTAAAAAAAGGTCCTTAAGCATCTAAAAATTCCCCTGTCTTCAGACCCTTCCTCCATCATCTAAATCCTACAGGACAAAGGGAGGGATAAGAGGGGAAAAACCTACATCAATGCAGTGCTGAGACTGTGTAAAATAGGACTCTTACATAGTTGCAGTTTACTAACTCCCAGTCTGCAGTTTTAATAGAGGTGTGTATTATTTGATATAAAAAGTGCATGTTTTACATAACATAAATATGCATATATGTGTATGTGTATATATAGCAGGTATAATATGTCAACCTGCAGTTGAAATATAGGGAGAACAGCATGCACCAGGGCATCCCTACTCTGACTGGTTTTTCTTCTAATACCAGAAGTGGATGAGCTAAAAGCATATTTGCCTCACATATTCTGGGCTTCAGTCCTAATGCTCCAAATGTTGTCACTGCTCCTCTCTGCACAATCCTGTATCTTCCAAATTTGCCTATGAGGAGCCCACAGGTACCTTTTCAGGTCAAATAGTAGGATTCTTGAAAGTGATGACCTTTCCTTGTCCTCTCAAGGGGTAAGTGTGGTCTCTCCCCTTTAGGATTAAATATAAACATTTTCATGACACAGTTGATGAATAGGATAGTTGAATGCTTGTATTTCAGTATCATACAGCATTTAGAGTAATGGTGCTAGGTGTCAAACCACACAGAGTTGAATTTTGGGTGGTTCTGATAATGATTTCAAGTAATACACCTTAAAATTAAAAAATTTCAGACTAAACACACATGCAAAATGAGTACACTGCCACAATGCCAGTGCAATTTTAAGTACTGCTTTTTAAATAATCTGGTCTTTTCCTCAGTTTATTAAAAATTGATATATGAACCAGAAAGTAAAAAATTACAAAAATAATACATGGCTTAACCCTGTCTCTTCCAGAGTACATAAAAATAACAGTCTGTTTATATTTACATCCCTACTGCTTTGAAATAAACAAGAAAAAACATATTTTTGCAGTCCTAATCTAGCACAGCTGCTTCCCTCCTCTACGACCATATCAGTAGGCAATAAGGAGGTTGAAGAATTGCCCTTATGAATGTTCAGCCTCACCACGTCTCCTCCCTACAAAAATCACTATCTACAGGTAGTATTCCTTTCCTGTAGACACCTATGTTTCTATGCATAACTACCCATATCTGCATATGAGTTAAACATCTGTGATCTAAGATGTTATTTTTGCCAGCAGAAATTAGATGAGCTACAATCAAAATTATCTGTAGAAGAAGCAAACAGCAGTACTGTTGTACAAAGGAGAAGTTTTTTAACCTGTATAACTTAATTCAGGAAAATAATAATAAACATTATCTACTTTATCGTGAGTGAATAACATATGTGTTTGAAGCCACTCAACACACTATGCATTAGGGACCATTTTTTCAAAATTTATGCAAAAAAAATCAAGCCAGGAAGATAAAGCTCTATTACTACAAAGTCTGATCAAATCTGCTAACCAAAAGTTTTCTGGGACTCAAAGTAAATGCCATTAACTGCCCATGAACAGTCTGTTAGAGGAACAGGGTAGACCCTGATCCTATAAAAAGCTTCTAATCTGGCAACATGGGAAAGTATTACCATTTAAACAAAATTCTGAAATAGAAGTGTGTTATATACCAAACACTTTTTTTCTGATGAAATGAAGTTATCCATAGTAGCCCTGGAGAAGGAAATATTGACAATTAAGGAAAGGAAAAAGGAAAATTGATCTAAGAACTGTTTTCTTAACTGTATAGCTCAATTGCCTTCACTGGTCCTTTGAGATTTCATCACCAGCACAACAAAAAAAGATGCACTTTTCCCTCTAACTAAGGATTTCTCAAGAACTTCACATGCAACACTGCAACCATTATTTCCTTTGTTGAAATTACTCTTCACTTTATATCCATACATAGATGATTCTAAGGAAGACTTTACACTGACTATTTTACTTCAGAGGCCTTGCATTCATACCATTTAAATAATCACTTAATTAATTTTCCTTACTTAAGTAAATTTAAAATACACCATTTCTTTTTTATTGTCATTTTCTATTACAACTACTGTAGCATATTGCACAAATAACATATTTGCCTCTAGATAAAAACCACTCTTTTAATTTTGGAAGGGTTTCTGATTTCAAAAACTGCCAGCATTGCAAGGGCATACCAGTCCTCCCCTCAGGACTGACAAAATTATTGTTACCTAGTATAGTTCATTTCTGGCAGGTTGCTGAGAAAAGGCCTTTCTTTAATTTCCACAGTTCACAAATGGTTCTTTGATGATAACAAAAGGCTAAGTGGATTTTGCCCAGTAGCTATTGCTCATCAGCACAAATGGTGTCTTTCTTTTGAGCACTATAACAGCCTTTGACCTTTGAAGGTTTTTTTTTCCTCCCTAATTTTCTTCTTGATGCTCTTTACAACTTTAAAAACACTTGCTTCATATTTTTGCTTTGCATCAGAAAACGCTTTTTTACTCCTTCCTTGGTATTTGCATATAACTGCATTAAGCACAAAGCATCTTTGTATCTGAGGACATGTTTAGATCTTGGAGAACATCTTGATACTTCTTTATTGTTTTAATTGTTTGTATATGTGAACATATATATTCACATACACATCTGTATGGCCTCATCACTAATTTTATTTATTTACTTGTTGCAATTACTGTAAATTAAATATGTAAAAATGCCTCCTAACAAAGACAGAAGTAACATTTGCAGCAGTAATGGGTGACTGTGATAACGCACCTGGGAAACATTAACATAGTAGCCCTATGAAATAGGAATGGGGAAAAATTGGTCAAAAGAAGGAAAATTATAAAACACGAACCGGAATGTTGTGGGGTCATTTTCATGGAAAATGAGTAATTTTAGTGTAAAACAAACCCATTACTATCAGTTCTGTTAGATGAATTAAAAGGTCAGTTCTGATGAAGAATGGAATTTGTTGGCAGGTCTCATTTTCTAAAAGTATTGATTATTTTGTAGTACTCTTGGGAGGAAGTTCTGGGTTTTGAAAACTTCAGGTTTCTGAGTTCTTAGAGACTTGCGTATTAAATATCTCATCTGTATCTTTCCAATTAGAAGAAAAAATTGTTTATATAATAACAAGAATTCTCTGAAATTTATGACTTATGTGGGAGGAAACAGGAAAATTAATAGATATAACTTGCTTTCAATTAAAATCAATACTATTTTTATTCTTAATTGTAGATGTGGATTTAGGAATACATTTTTAGGATGAAAAGATCTAATCTAATCCACCAGAAGTCATATACAGTTCACGAGTTTACTTGATAATATCGTTACAAAGAAATTATAGGTCTTCATGCATTAATTCAAAAAGGAACTTAATATTCAATTGAATTGAATTGTTGAAACCAACATTTTCATGTCTATGGGAGCAGATTCTCTTAGTAATGATAAAATTCCTGATTAGATCCTAAAATGTACTGAATAGAAGAAGGATGGAAACAGAAAAGGCCGGGGGGGGGGTTGAGGGAATCCCACAAAAGGCCTACTGTGCTTCACAGAGGTAACAACAACTGCTGAACATCACCCGAGAGATATGAATGACAAGGAAGTGATCTTTATGGTAAGTATTCCAAGATTTCAGAGATTGATATTCACAGATTTGTTCTGAAAGTACTAAAGATCTTTATCCTTTTTTGCTATTGCTTTCTACATACTTGAACATGTTTTCTCTATTTCCATTCTCAGCGAGGGAATTCAGTGTAGAGAGGATTAAGTTGGATGGCTGAGACCCCACAGGCAATGATGGCCAAACATACGAAAATGGTTCTTTCCTTTATTTTTTTTCTCTCAGCACAAACTAACCATTATTTTGAAAAATAAGGATATCGAGCACTTCGAGACAGCCATGCAAGGCAGAAGGGAAGAAATATAATTTCTACAAGGGCTTGAAGGAATACTGACAAGTGCTATGTTCTTAGAATAAAGGGATCTCCTCAAATGAAGCTCTGTGCTCAAAGCTTGAATTTGAATAGAAAAATTTCCATTCCTAGACAATAAGCAACATAGACAGGAATGAATGTTATAAAATAAATAATTTTTGAGCACTAGTAGGCTTTCAGTAATGGACAATAATGGAAGCATATTTTCTGAGTTTATCCTATATCGTGTTTAATAAGATTAGCTCTGGACTCTAAAAAATGAGCGCCGCAAATTGAAAGCTGCTGAGCCAAAGTGAATGGCATTGTAGGTACCATCAACAAAATCCTCATTCTTATTGTAATAGTTTTCAGTCAGGCAGAAAAATCACAAGTGATGCAATCTTTCAAACACTTAGACTTCGGAGAGACTCTATGCAAGTTGTCTTCTGCAACTCAGCTGGATAAATCGTGTAAGTGCTTACAAGAGAAAGCTAAAAAATTCTTAACTAAAAGTCTCATCTTGATAACAAAAAAAGCATATTTCCTGAAATCCTTTAAAAACTATATTATTATCTGTGATTTCTGTTTCTTTTTTCTTTTTTTTTTATTTTATTTTATTGTATTACTATTTCAGCTTAAGATTTTACTTACAGAGCATTTAAGTCACAGCTCACTAGAGGTCCAGAGGAAGGAAATGGACTATCAACCCAAATTCACACTGAAGGCTATCTTCAAATGACCCATGTCCAAAGAACAACCAGGAAAATTTCCCCATAGCTGCCCAGATACTATGGCGGCTTCTTCAATCATTTTTTTAGATCTTGCTGGAAGACCTGACTTGTTTTAACATGTTGCACATAGCTCAGGACTTCTGACTCACATCTAGTGTGCATTTGCACAGGGTAGGGATAATCCTGAATTTTCAGGGTACTAGAGTCACAGGGCTCTATAAATTGTCTGAGGGCTCTCTTGTGGAACACTCGCGATGTGCGTATGTCATACACCTTTTAATTATTGCAAATTGTTGTCCAATGACTACAGTGTTCACAAGAAAATAATCCAAGAAATTTTAGGATAAAGGAAAACATCTTAATTTCTAGACTTTTAGAATCCAGGAATATAAGAAACTATTTGTGTTATATCATAAAGGAACTTATTCTCAGCAAGAGTATATTTGTAGTGTTGGCAGCAAATGTGTTTTTCTTTCTTGTACATTGTAGGGAATAAGAGCTAGCAATTTAATAAAAAAAATTCACTTCATTTTTAAAGCAATAAAAGCCACAGTGAACAAAAGACAAAGACGGTCCTAACTGTCAGTACAAGGTAGGATAGGATTAAGAAGTTCTGGCACTCCAGAAAACGTGGTAACATCAAAGTGGGCAGATGTCATATGGAATGCACAGCCAAATTTATAGATACCAAAAGAAATAGTCAGGACTAGTAGAAAATGAATAATGAGGTAGAGATAAGGACTACAAATTTGATAAATTACATGTGTCAGAATAGTCTCAAAAGATCTTCTTCATTTTAAAAATGAAGTTCACATACTGTTATAGCTGGGGATATGTGAATATCCAAAAAAACTTTATCATAATTCCTTTCTCTCCCTCCTTTTTTTTACTAGTGGCCCAAATCAAGAAAATATTAGACTGAACCAAAAAAAGTTGGGTTTTTTTTAGGTAAAAAATGTGATAAAATATGATTTTTGGCACATAAAAGCACCACAGATGACATTTGTATTGAAAATGTAAGATTATGGTGGAAAAAAAAAAAACCCAGGCACATCACAGCAAGTTGCTGTATTCTAATTTGTAGATAATACAGTTGTTGTTGGTAGCTCTGTTAAAATGGGAGTTTGGATACTTTATCCACAAGAAAATATTTCATTATGACACTTGGAAACCCGTGGAAGGAATACAGACAAAACAGTCTATCCATATAGATTTGGAAGTTTCCTTAAAGTTTTTGATTCATATGATCAAACAAGCATCTCAGCTTTACTAAAAATTAAAAGATAGGTTTGTAACATAACATCAAATAGGAAAGCTTAAATGGAATGGATAAAAATTTAATCTAAATGCTTAAAACCAGAAATGTGCAAATGAATATTTCTGAACACTTTTTGATTATTCCAAAGTCACAGATCTAAAACACAGCACCGTTCTGGCTGCTATCAAGAAAATTAACTCTATCCAAGCCAGACCCAGCAATTTTTTTTTTTAAAAATTGTGCTCTGATAGTTTATTAACAAACATATAGAAAAATGGTTAATTACATAATTTTAAGGTTGCCTCAAAGCTAACAAATGAATGTTTATAATTTGATTTATTTGGAAAACCAATGCGTAGTTAAGACAGCACTAAGATAAGACAATTTCTAATCACTGGATACAAGAAATTACGCACCCTAATTGCAGGCATTAGATTCTTCATATGTTTGATTACATTTTTATACATTTCATTGTGTCATGTATTTTCATATAGTGATAAATGCTGAATTTTAAAAAGCAGATAGATACTAGGAGACAGATACAACAGTTAATTATTTATAAAAATGGTTGATTTAGCCATTTCAGATGGACGGATCATATTACCCCAAATGTAAATATTCCTCTAATGACTTCTGCGTGTGCAAAAGGGAGAAAACTTACAGTGTAAAAAACATTTACCATTTATCAAAACTCCCCTTTGCTTTAGTAGAGCCAACTAGACTTAAGCCAAGTTCTAGCCATTTCCTGAGCTAATGGGAAAAGACAACTAGAACATAAGGAATTTTCCTTTACTAATGCTATAGTTTTATAACACTATGAAGGCTGGCTGCAATCTCATGTTTTAAGTAACATTTTAAGGGAATTTTAATTTCTAAATAGCCAGACTGAAGTGGAAATATTTGTTTGATATAATCTTCTTTTCTGTTGACAGCTGCCATTTTTAGTTTGAGAGCTTTGTGACATTTTAGTCAAGCTACCAAGATTTGGAGCATGAGTTGAATAAATGGGTCAAGCAGCATTTGCATTGTATCATCAGCTGACACGGGCAAAGGCATGCAGGATTACTGATTCCAGAAACAAGATATTGTTCAAGATACATTTCTTATATATATATATGTGTGTGTGCATATGTACATATATATTGCAAAGTTAGAAACAATCACAGATTTCAGTACACTATAAAAATATTTTTATTTTCGCTACATTTAAATGTGGAATTAATTATTAATTATATTTCATGACACTGAGCTGAAAATGAACTTTAAAATTAAAAATATTTTATCCATGAATTCCAAAATTACCTGGATTAAAAGAGGTCATATACACCTCAGAACACCAGGTCTTTGCCAGATATCAGTGACAGCAAAACTTAACTGTATTTGTGGAGTGCTGGCAGTTACTTCCTAATTTCTGTAGGTGCTTTTCCCCAGGCACAACTAGGAATCCTTGCTGCCTAGCACATTTTAAAGCCTGCAAGCACAGTTCCTTTTGAGTTAGAATATAAGAATGGAGCTGAAGAAGGGTACAGATAAGGGAAGTACGGGCACATGGCGTATCTTTTATGTACATAAAGGACGGGGAGTTTCCTAGTTTGAAGATATGTAGTGGCTATATTTATGGTCTCCTAGCTTTTTGGGTGGGGACATGTACACAGAGAAGGAATTAAGTGGAGAATATAGATTTGAAACACTAAAGAGCACCTGCACATTTTCTAAAGAGGCGATTATTTCAATAGTAGTTGCTGTTGCCAGTCGTGGTAGTTGAACAAAGTAAGTTTCAGAGCATTTAAACTGTCTCAACTGAATCTCTCAATCTTTCATTCTTCATATTCCCTCTGGAACAGAGATGATGTAAAATCCACTATTTAAAGCAAAAAAGATGCAGAAAGAGACTTTTTACTGTCTCCCATCTTTCCCAGAAGTTCCTATTAACTGCTTTTTCGAAAGTAACATATTTATGGACCAGAAGGGTCCTCTCCTTTGGGGGGCAAATACTCAGAGAGGGGAAAGAATGACTACAAGGTTTCCATTTAACACTACTCTCACAAAGACACAGTTTACAGAGAGGGAGACTGCAGAGTGAACCCCTAACCCAGATGGACTTCCTTTGTGTGCTGTGCTACCGTGTAGGATTCATCAATAGATACCACAATCATTATTGGAAATTGCAGTTATTTTCTAGATCTTCTCTGCTTGCCCTGGTGCTGCTGAGCTGCTTTCTCCAATTCCTCAAGCTTTCGGGTTATGTCCCCTGTAGCACTGTATATATTTATAGCTTGATGACTAAGAACTGTTTCAAATGTTCCACTCCCCTAATGTGTCTTATTAACTGAATTCGTAAAATATTAAATTGCCCCTTGTCTTTGAGCTAAATCATATTGCTGATGTGAAAAATTCAACCTCCAAATTAATTTGACCTCTTTTATTGATATTTCTTCTACAACTGACTCAGCATTTACAACTTCCATTGTTTGATTTGCAAACCACTGAACAGAAGGTTCTTTCCGATTATGTAGGATTTCTGAAGCAAAATAATATTTTCTGTTTGCTTATTTGCATAGAAATACTGAAAATGTTCTCACAGTCGTTCAGCTACTTCACACCTCTGTAGGGGCTTAAACTCTGGAATGAAGTGTGAATTTACTGAATCACCACCCTACATGGGTTTCATTTAAGAAGGTTCACAGGAATGCATTGGCAGCACATTCCAATTACCTCTTAAAAAAACCCCTAGGTTTTGGACTGGTTTTGTGCAAATGAATAAATATAATTTTAGAAAGACTGCTTCCCTTATCACTATACACAACAGAGATAAAAAGAGAGAAGAAACTCAAACTGAGATTATTTTAACTCTATTCAGATCCTGAGCCATCTCACCACTGAGTTGATTGCTCAGTCTTCCACTTGTTAGGTCAGGTAACTATATGACTTTTAAAATACTTGCTAAAAGATTTAAAAAATCTAAAAAGTTAAAGTTACTCCATTACAGTGAGTTCATTTAATATTGCTTTTGAAACATTTTACAGCAGTGTAATGATAGACTTTAATTTATTCCAATTATCTTTTGTTCACTTTGATTTACAAACAGTGGAGCTGAAATAATCAGCCCTTTTGCTCCTTAGGTTTCCAAGGATATATTTTCATGAGTATTTTACAAGTCATCTTTTTGCAGCCATCACACATACTAATTGCAAACATCTATTTTTATGATAAGGAATGGCATTAGCAGACAATTAAGGACAAGATCATTGGTTGCTCTGAGCTGCTTTGGCACAAAAAAATAGTTCACTGAATAAAATTTTCTTGTCAGTACATATATAAGGCTAAATATTAAAAATATATATACCCAGTTCTTAAAAATTCTACAAAAGGAATAAGCTTTGTATACATTTGTCCAAATAATAACTGAAAACAAACCCTTGGGATTTGCACCATTTATTACAGATTAATAGATCTCATCCTGCTTACTTTTGTGGCCCTGGTGCCTGGTAACTTTTCAACACAACTGGGGGGCAGGGGGAGATTTTTTTTTCAAGCTGTGTACACTGAAAATAGGGCCATGACAGTGTGCATGAAAAACAATGCTTTACATTCATTCATTCTCTTGCTATAATTCAACATATATTGGCAGTGAGTGCACGTCAGAGGCAAACCAAAGCTGGTGAAGGCAGCAGGAAAGGCTTTTTTCAACATACGCAAGATGAACTTATTCCTTCCTCTTGAAATCTTCAGACTTCCAACAGCAAGCCTGGGCAAACTTCTTTAAGGGTTCTTTCTATTAATACTTATTACTATCCTGTGCCATAGCCCCTTTTCATTGCTGATTGACTAAGAATTTTCATGCATTGCACTACAAATAGCTGGCACAAGAAACTCATGAAAAGCCTTGGGAAACTCTGACTTTCTCTAAACTCTCAGCTTGCATTTTAAAAGTTTTGTGAGAAAAACAAGAAATTTTTTTCCTGTCATGAAGGAATGCTCAAAGGCATGAGGCAATCCCTCCCTTAGAGCAGGCAGGTGAACTCGTCTTGTCAAAAAAACATGCAGAAATTCCAGAATCGTCACCTACATTTTTGGAGCCTTATCATGGGGTGCCAACCTGAACTATCTGCAGCTGAGGCTCTCTGTACAAACAGGGATTTGCTATCTGGAAACGTCAGTGGGGCACTCTACAGATTAGTAGGGAGGTAATTAGTAGATTTTTACTAAAATTAATACATAGTCTTTTTTAAATATGTATATATTCATGAATGGTTAGCAGTTACAAAAGAATCACAGCCAAAACATTGCTTGATTTTTAATGGTGTTTGACTACACAAAACTGTTTCTCCTTCATCTCAGCAGTGGAAGGGAAGAGTTTGACTGGCACAGAAAAGAGAGGGAGACACTTCCCCTCCCCCCCCCCCAAACTAACTGATGGTACTGAAACTACTACATTTGTCTCCCCAAAATGATAAAGCTTCTTTTCTTGTACTCCTCTATATACATATCAACTATTCATCAGTTTAAAAAGATGGTTTAAAAATAACAGAATGGGTCTATGCTTCCTCTACTTCTTTTGGTTCATGCCTACTTCACTTGGCTGCTGTTTCGATGGCTCATCACAGTCGTTCAGAGCACGAATGTTATGCTTGCTGGTTATCAAACCAAAAGGTTAGTTGCCTGGACTCCTGCTGTACTGTAAGTACAACCAAACATTGCCTCAGTCTGCAGTAGGAAAAGTCTGGGAAAACATTTTTTTTTTCTTGGGGTCAATTATTGTTTACCTCAGACCAAAATTCTTAGCACCTCTTCAAATGTCTGATCTGGGGGAAGTGCATCCTAAATTATCTGTTGCCCAAGAGAGCATTAAAATATGTTGAGTTTTCTTTTTTAATAATGGGCAGCCCATTTCCACTTTCATATATAAAAATAACCCACCTAGGTAAAGGAAACGTATAGTTCCACCACTTCTTAAATAGAATAAATTTGCAATAAGTTTTAAATACATATATATATTGTTACCAATTAACATTTTAGATACGATCAAAGAGAAAAAATTAATGACCCACCATAGCTTTTTTAGGTATGTACTCCACATTGGTGAGGCCACACCTCAAATACTGTGTTCAGTTTTGGGCCCTTCACTACAGGAAAGATGTTGCGTTGCTGGAACACGTCCAGAGGAGAGCAACAAAGCTGGTGAGGGGTCTGGAGCACAAGTCTTGTGAGGAGGCTGAGGCAACTAGGGTTGTTTAGCCTGGAGGAGGCTGAGGGGAGACCTTATTGCCCTCTACAACTGCCTGAAAGGAGGCTGTAGCAAAGTGTGGGTCGGCCTTTTCTCCCTGATAATGGGCAATAGGATGAGGGGAAGTGAAGTTGCACCAGGGCAGGTTTAGGTAGACATTAGGAAAAATGTCTTCACAGAAAGGGTTGTCAAGCATTGGAACGGGCTGCCCAGGGAAGTGGTTGAGTCCCCGTCCCTGGAGGTATTTAAAAGACGGATAGACAAGGTGCTTAGGGACATGGTTTAGTGGTGGAATGGCAGGGTTAGGTTAATGGTTGGACTCAATGATCTTAAAGGTCTTTTCCAACCTAAATGATTCTATGATTCTATGATTCTATTCTATGATTCTAAATTATTCACCCTTATTTCTCTTCCTACAGGTCCACAAGTCTACCTATGTTTACCTTCTGTCCCTTATTCTTTACAGAGATTAAAGGATAACTTATTGGACAGAATACACAGTAGACGGTAATACACTGTAGATGGTAGTAGATGGTTTGTGTTAACTGTGTTACAAATGTCAATTAATACTTTTAAGCGGTAGGTGTTTTTTGCTTAGAAATGCCTTTATTCAGACAGAAAGTTTGGTTCTGGATGCTCATTTGGTAAGCCATGCACACCCCGTGTTCTGCTCCATCATTCAAGACAAATGCACCCAGCTACAGAAAGCTTTCATTTTTCTGGAAGGGGCTGGTGTTGCATAGTCAAAGGGAATTGACTTTTAACAAAGGGCAAATACGGCCCCTGAGCAGTTAACTACACCAGCTAACTCACCCAGTGGGGTTATTTCCCTTGTACCTGTTTTTTCCCATTCACTCTCACAAAATGCTCCCCTGGTTTGTATATAACACCAAAGAATAATAAGCTCAAGCTTTATGTTTGTTGCCTAACATCCTTAACAAACACATGCTGTTACTGAGCATTTTTATTGTTGACTGGTGACAGGTTAGATTTGATAGACAGGTTTTCCTACGTCAGTACTAATTTGATTAATACAGTTAATTTAAAACCTTTCTGACACACTGCTCACATAGTCATTTTTATTTAAACTGAAAAATCAAAGTACTTGAAGGCTAGACATTTTATGTGAGGCAAATTCTTTAATGACAGACTAACTTCACATAAATAGCTCTTGAAAGAATACATAAAAAATAAAAATACTGTCTTTGTCTACATAGTGTTTTTTTTTTTTCTTTTCTAGAAAAGGCACTCAGGTGGCATTTTAGAAAATAAAATAAGATTCTCGGCATTTCAAGTAAGCTCATGAGTAGGTAAAATCAGCTTATTTCTGTCGAATTAATTTTGTTGGTTAAAAACCCCAAATCTATGGTTTTAGCATTAGACAAACTACTGCAGGCTTTCTGTCAGACTTCAGAAATTTTCTTTTGGTCTTTACGTGGCATGTGAATGCAAAAAAAAGAAAAAAAAAAAGCAAAAGTCACAACAATATAATTATACTAGGCCTGAACTGATCTACATGTTCATTATATATCTGAAGTCACTTGTCCAATTGTATTCTTTCGATGTTTAACTGAATTTCATATTCCTTTTTTATTTCTGTGGGTTTTCTTTTATTGTTTAATTCTCTTTTCTCCTAAGTTGTGTATAGGGCAGGTGAAATGACTCATCAGCTGAAGGTAGCTGTGACTCACCATGCAAAGCAGAAAGCACCTACGTGACCTATTTAGGCAAAACATCAACTTAAAATTGTTTGAGTTAGACAAGATGAGGTCCTCACAAGCTTTGGACCGGGCCTATCTTTCTTTTCCCAATCCTGTTTCCCCTCCTTGTACGATGTTTATCTCTACCCATCTTTTTCTTTTCCTATTTACATGAAAATTAATGTATCTAAATGTCAGTTCTGTTGGGGTAGCACCTCTAGCACTTGGTAACCTATGAAGCAGTAACTTTTGTTCTCTCAAGGCATACCTGTTCCAAATGTAGCAGAATTATTTAATGCTTTTCTAAGGCTGAGTGTGAGGACTGCAGATTACTTCAGGAACACAATGTGCATTTATGTACTTAATTCAAGAAATGTGGCAGTAATGGTACTTAGAGTCAATTTACTATTCAGCTATATTAATTTATACATTTCTTTTTAAATTGCATATGGCTGATTGCTAATTTACTTGTTAGTTAAGAGTTTTGTAGAAAATTAAAAAAAATTATCTTTCATCAACAACCTCTTTAGGAGAACCAAATGTTTTTTGATACAGAAGACCAGATTCATCACAAGCACATAGAGAGCAAATTCTGGAATCAACTGTAAAATCATCTTAAATTGCATGTTTTCACATTTAAAAGACTACCACTCGCTACAATCAGAAATTATATCTTTTTTAATGGAGTTACATATTTACATATGCAATTTGAGATTTTAGCTAAAAATGAATGATGCCTCATAATTGTAGGACAGCTAAGATCATCCTAATGAAAGCATTTCTATAGCAACTTGAACTGAAAGAGCAGAATAAACAATGAAGTTAATTGTCTGCCGAGGTGTTTTGAGCTGAAATAGGCCTGTGTCACCTTGCAAAGAACCTAACAGCCCTAAACATACAAAGTGCTAATACATATCACAGCCATATTCAGATGTACAAATCCTAGATTGCAGAATTTTTCAATCCCTACAGGTAGAAATGTTACAGAAAAAATAGGAAAAAAAAAAGATATTTCACATTCTTACTAATATATTTAGAGAAAGAAAAATAGATTTTCATTTAAGAGGCCTTGGGGAGATCTTGAAAAGGTTTGTGCTTTATGCCTGTATCAAGTGTTGCCCTCTTTTTCTCACACTCTCTTTCTCTGTCCCATATGTCTTTTAAAATCCAGCTAGTCACTTTTTTCCATTCTTCCATACATAGAATATTTCTGTCACAGCCAGAACTTCTCTGTTCTTTGGACAAACACAAAGACAATCCTACACTCACTCAGAGAAATAACGAAGGTCCCAGGAATTTAGAGTGTGTCCTGGCATGGATTACAATTTGAACCATTTTAACATCGTATACTCAGCACACAGGAAATAAGGCAAATTTTATTCATGCATCTAAACAGTCATGGCTTGTTTTAAAAACAGAGAGCCTGATGAAAAAATAAGTAGAAAGAACTAAATGAGCAGGAGAAGTCAGTTCATAAAGAGTTACGTTGCATCAAAATTCCTTTTCAAACTCCAAAAGTGGGTTTTTCTGGTCCATTAATCATGAGAATAACTCCAATATAACATGCATGTAATACAATATGGCAACTGCTCTGAGCAGTAGAAGAAATTAGTAAATGTTATTTACAAATTAAGATTTATGCTCCTAAATTAGGGAATTATCTGGATATTACACATATCAGTTCCTCAAGAAAACCCCAGATGCTATTACATCTCAATTTTAGTACTCAGAGCAGTGGAACTTTTGAACAGTTGGTGAGATAAGGAAGAAAATCTCTAATAAATGTGTTTATTCTGATATCTAGCTTGTTTTCAATAAAAGTTGCATTTAGTTTGTTTATGAAGAAGGGTGTTGCAAAACAATATTGAAGTAGGTGGCATGGACTCAGATTTTCAATGCTTTTAAATTATATTTTCTTCAGCTCATTTGAAATTTAATTATAATTCAGCTAAATCTTACCTTATATGGGTAATGATGAGGGTTGTAGCCGGAATGAAAAAGTCATCCACTCTGTCAAACTGCTTTCCCACTGGCTGAGTATGGATTGTGTGATGAGAAACACTCCCACTGGCTTGTGTTATCACCTACATAAAGTAACATCATTATAAACTACAGAAATACTCTTTCAAAATTTAATCTCTATCCAAATAAATTAAACCAGTATTGCCCCTGTATTCCATCTCTTGTATTATCCTTCAGTTACCAAGTAAAAGAACACAAATGGCAGTGAATAAAGCTGATCAGCATTACAGATTTCAGAGAACTGTTATATACCTGATGACTTAATCTTCATATTTACTTTTTTCCTCTTTTTTTCCCCACCACTGAGTCCATGTTTATTCTTTTACATTACTAAGTTTGCACTGAGAACTGCTAGAGGCTTAAGTTTAGGGTTTTTTGTTGGTTTTTTTTTTTTTTTTATACTAGATCCTAGAATGAGATTAAATTTCTGAAGCACTTCAAAGTGAAAAGATGTTATCAACTGATCCACAGGAAGCTGTGGCTATGCATACGCCCAGTTCCTGTCAATCATGAGGTAAATCAAACTAGCACATACATATTTCAGAAGAGCAATTTGATTTGAGTTCACACATTCCTTAAGCTGTTATGAACTGATTTTCCTTGAATCCCCAAACCTTGGACCTTCTCTGAGGTAAGTGTTTATGGGTGAATAAAAGACAATCCCATATAATAGCTACTATGATATTCACATACATGAACTTATGAGCAGATTAAAAAAAATAATCTATCTATACTGTAAAGAAAAAAGAGAGTGAAGATGATGAGTCGCTTTAAAACATGATAAGACTGACTCAATTATCAGTCATTTTCTGGGGAGAAGTGACAGCTAAACTCCCACAAATCACCTTGCATACTCATAGTTACCACGAGGCTGTAGGTGTTAAAAAGGTGGTTTCAAATGTTACTCATTTTTCTGCTTGAGCCCTGTATTTGAATTTCTCTTATTCTTTATCTTACGTATTTTTTAAATATGTAAGAATTTCATTAACTTCTAAAGAAAAGGAAAATAAGTTGAAATAAGAAGTAATTTTTAAATTATGACATAAAGGAATTACTTTAATTAATGAACAGAAAATAGTGAAAAAGCAGACTGTCCCTAGGCTTGCCACTGCTCAGAGGCATGGGAAAAGATTTTTAATATTTTACATCTGAAAAAGCACTAAGTAAAGACAGAGCTTGTCACCTCCAGAACATCAATA
This sequence comes from Egretta garzetta, assembly GCF_000687185.1. Lineage (NCBI taxonomy): Eukaryota > Metazoa > Chordata > Aves > Pelecaniformes > Ardeidae > Egretta > Egretta garzetta. The sequence goes on from NW_009259857.1 coordinate 387,386, forward strand.
TAATTTTAGTGAAATAAGAATACACTTAAAATCCAGTTTATCCTCTAATTCTAGGGGAAAAAACATCATAAACAGCAACAGTTTGCTCTCAAAAGACTGGCAGTTACAATACATGCTGCTGCTTTCAGATCTATTCCTTATCCTTCCATCGACTCAGCATTGTCACTTCTGAGTCACGGTGTTGAAAATAATCTTATAAACTTTTTAGCAGTCAGTCATCTGAATTGTTTTCTGGTTACCTGAAACCATTTCACTGCCCCTGATGGGGTCCTGATAATAATGCTTAAAGGAAAATATACAAAATGTTGCAATTACACAAAGGTTCAACTTGCTTAGATTTCCTAGGATATAATCATTCTGATCACCTCACCTGCAAAGTTGGTGAATTCTTTTCCATGTTTCCCCAGCTCAGCACCCAGACTTGATCATGTGATTTATCGTAGTGTAGTTTCACTGGAACAGGATCTGTACTTACTGCCTGAAGCACAATAAAAATAGAAATCCTTAATTTCTGTCACAGTTTCAAAAGAAAAATAATATATATGCTTGAATTAAAATGGTGACTAGACATGCATTTCCCGATGTTTTCAGACTGTATTTAAAAATTATGTTGTCAATTGTTGAAACAGCCCTCTGATTAATTCAAAGTTACTGAATTGCTGAAAAAGTGTTTTTTATTCATTATGTGCTCTAGCATTTGGCATCAAAATTACATTATACTGAAGCTACTAAGAAGCTGAAAACAAAGGTTTTAAATCAAGTAGAAAAGTACTTATCTTCCTTCCCAACCATCATTCTCACTTTATACAGATTAGTTTAAGAACTACACCAATTATTGGAAAACAGCTAAGAAGGGAAGAGTATTCTCAAGCCAATACTGAAATCAATGCAGGGTGTTACTACACAGCCTTGCATAAAACTAACACAATGTGGCTACACCCAAAGCTTCCCCTCTCTGCTAAACTGCGTATATTCTGTTGAAGTTGGAAAGATTGTTTTCATGTTTTCCAGTTACAGTTGCTACTTTGGGTAGACTTGTGATCAGAACCCAAGTGTCGTCCCTTCAACCTTGAGCAATGTCTCTTGAGACCACAAACCTTTTAGACAGTTGCATTCTAAGCTTCCTTTGTCATGAGAAGAACTGAAGACTTCAAAGGTATAAAATGGGAGGACAACGTATTTGATTAAGAGACATTCTGCACAAGGTAAACAACTGGGAGGACTACTTTTCTATTTCCGTCATTAAAGCAGAAAAAATAAGTGGAAATTGTTCTTTAGTCTCACCACTATGGAGCTGTAAAGCACAGCTTGTTTATCAGTTTGTCAAGGAGAGTACCAGCTGGCTAATTAAGTGAACCTAATTTAAACTAATGATGTAGATCCTCAAGATAATGCACTAATGGCTGGCTGAGACTGCTGATGATACTTAACTGTACTCCTGAGGTGTTGCAAGCCACAGCTTCATCTAGACAGAGTTTGTTTTTCCTTTTGAAAATGGAAAATGAAGGCAGGTTGCTCACCGGCTCATTTAAAATCAGAAAGATACCTCTTGAAAAAGGTCATTTGTGTTTGATAACATTTTTCTGCTGCAGGCCAGAAGACAAGTTGTCTAAAATAATACTTGGGCTGTTGTATAGCTAATTTGTTCAGGTGTGTCAAATTTCCTTTTGGCTTCCCTAGACAAAAGGTGTGACCCATATGTGTTCTGCTGAATGAGCGCCAGCTATGTTCAGGGTCTGGGCCATGGCACTACCAGGAGAAGGAAGAGGAGGAATTGCCCGTGGAGTCAAGCACAGGTAATGCAGCTCCCGAGAGAGGAGCCAGCAGCAGCAAGGAGCTGAGCATCTTGGAAGCAGGCTTTCACAGCTGTTTCTGGCTAGCCAGGCGAATCTGCCAGCGGCACAGTGTGGACTGAATGATGATGAGCTGTGTTTGCTTCAGCAAGTCTCTCAGCCATCCCAGTTAAGAGTGCGCTGCTGAGCAATGCTGGACAATTGCAGGTGACAGTGCTTGCTTTCAAGAATTTACAAATGCAAGCAAATACTTCTCTGAACTTTAGAATGAGAATTACCTGGCTAAATCAAAAAGTCTACATATATCTCTCTAAAGACAGACCATCCATGTTTCCAATACATTTCAGTTTAGTCTGTTCTAGAATCTTCTTTAAGTACTTATTTTGATAAATATAATTGTCATAGAAATAAATCACCCTCAAATCTAGCTGTTGCATACATGCACCTGTACACACATCTTTTATGTTAACTTTCATAGTAGAAAGGAATAAATATAACATACATAGTAGTACTTCAGAGAAAACACCATAATAAGCAAAACCAAATCAGCATTATTTTTAACACAGAAAACAGCAGTTACACATCTTAGAGCCCTTTCAAATAAATTTTTAGTTGTATCTAGTTTTTTTGCACCTCAGAGTTTTTATTAGAATGCTGCTCACTTTCAAAATACAAAGTTTTTCTCCACCTTTGTTCCTACCAGAGTACGCATTTTTGAAAACTTGGTTATACAGGGCAGATAGGTGGTTTCTTCTTTAAGATATAGAGTAGAAACAGCTAAAATGTAAATAATATCCTCCATATTAATATGACACCTAGAGAAAAGGCAGTGTAGTAAGCAAAATGCTCTTATTTATTAACAGCTTGGTATCTATTCTCCAAAAATCAATTACATTTGGGGTTTTTTTCTGTGCTAGGAAGTACTCTAAGTAATGAAAATAGACTGATCTGACTGAGAAACTAAACTCCCTTCCTTGCTTCCTGTTTGTATATGTGCATATGATATGAGTAGAGCAACATTTAATGGTCAGAAAAATTCCTGGTCCTTGCAAAAATCAAAACAAAAAATAAATGCTTATTGTTAACAGATAAGGAAGACAGGGCTGTGCTTGTTGTAAGAAATGCTGAACAAAGTACCTCTTGACTTGTCACTAGATTCCAAATTAGCCTTACTTTAATTCTAAATATTTATATGACAGAACAGCAACCTAACTCCATCCAAAAACTGGAGAATTGCTTTACAGATTTCTGGGAGAGGGGTTTGTTTTTAATTAGTGGCTAATTTATTGAATTTTACTTTTTAATTAACATACATCATTGTGGTAAGTATCTTTAAACATTCAGTTAATAGTGAAGCGCTTCATAAAATAACTCATGTAACTGAAGGCAAATTAGAAGAGTCTACCAATCAAAGTATTCCATAAAGCCTAAATTTAAAAGAACCTCCAGCTTCTCTAATATTTTCCAGTGAGCTCAAAAAGCATAATACACTCTTGCCACTGAAGACTAAATGCTAATAAATGCAGTTAAATTGGTATTTCATCCATCATCTGTAGGAAAGCAAGATGACATGTGAATGTCAGCCAAAGACCAGGGAAACCATTGCCAGAGATTCTAGTCCTTCAAATCTGTGGATTGCAGTAAGACTATGGGTTTTTTAATCTCTCTTCCTGAAGAAATATATTGAATTGGCTGTAAAAAAAGTCTTGTTTCTTGTTTTCAGAAAACACATTCATTATCCACTCAGTTCATCTCTATTTTGATATGCAAAGGTAAAATACAAAAACCATTAATAACTTTTTTATTAACTTTTTGAATAAAACATTTTTTGAATAAAACATAAAACATTTGAATAAAAAATTAAACAAAACACTGTCACCATTTGCACAGGCCAGATTTTGAGGAAGCGATGTCTACTCAGCCAGCTGACATAGAATACAGAAGGCAGAAAACACAGATGTTTAAAGAATGCAAAATTATTAAAATTAAAATTATTTGTCAAGTTGATGTAATTGTAAAATTTCAATTTTGCTGTGTATTTTTAAGTTTTACATTAATATATGTAATACTTATGTATACTAATATCACAGAATCATAGAACAGTTTGGGTTGGAAGGGACCTTTAAAGGTCATCTAGTCCAATCCCCCTGCAAAGAACAGGGACATCTTAAACTTGCCCAGGTTACTCAGAGACCTGACATTGAATGTTTCCAGGGACGGGGCATCTACAGCCTCTCTGGGCAACCTCTTCCAGTTTTTGACCACCACCATTGTAAAAAATTTCTTCCTTATATCCAGTCTGAATCTACCCTCTTTTATTTTAAAACGAATATGCCTTGTTCTATTGCTACAGGCCTCATTAAAAAACCTGTCCCCGTCTTTCTTGTAAGCCCCCTTTAGGTATTGAAAGGCTGCAACAAGATCTCCCCAGAGCCTAACATACGATATAGAATCATAGAATCATTTGGTTGGAAAAGACCTTTAAGATCATCAAGTCCAACCATACCTGTCCACTGCTAAACCATGTCCCTAAGCACCACATCTACACATCTTTTAAATACCTGCACGGATGGGGACGCAAGCACTTCCCTGGGCAGCCTGTTCCAATGGTTGACAAATGTCATGTTTCAGTGGTCATTTACCTGAAAGAAAGGCTCAAAACTGTAATTTCAGAAATAGAAAAATAATTTGTCTCATATTCTGCAATTCAAACATGCGTATTAAAAATTTCTCCAGTGTAAAAAGTTGTTCTGTGGGAACGAGGTCTCTTGTACTTCTCAAGACATTGTTACCTTGAAGAGTAGTTTTCATTCCTGTTGGCATTGTAAGATGTGCCCCGGACCCCTCACCAGCTTTGTTGCCCTTCTCTGCACACGCTCCAGTGCCTCAATGTCCTTGCAATAAGGGGCCCAAAACTGAACACAGTATTTGAGGTGCAGCCTCACCAGTGCCAAGTACAAGGGGACAATCACTTCCCTGCTGGGTTCTGCTGGCCACACTATTTCGGATACAAGGCAGGATGCTATTGGCCCTCGTGGCCACCTGGGCACACTGCTGGCTCATGTTCAGTCGGCTGTCGACCAGTACCCCCAGATTCCTCTGGGGATATAAGATATAATCTATACATTATATAATCTATAATATATAAGATATGACCTACACATCAATGATTTTCATTCATTTACCAGTGAAAAAGGCAAAAGGCATGAAGAAAAGCTCTATTTAAATATTTTTATTAACAATTTAGATTAGCTTTTTAATTAAAAAAAAATCTGTGTTTTATTTAGCTAAAGAACTTCTCTTTCCTAAGAATGTGATGATACTATATGTAACCCTGTAGATGTGAGGCACATTTGTACGATTAAAATTTGAATCAGAACACTCAGTCTGGTGTCAAAACTGCTTTATCAGTTTCACATCCAGGTGCCCTTTCTTCTGAGAATCAGAGCAGGATTGTTTATAAGTTATTAACTAGCTTCAGAGCTATTTGCCCAGTAAATAAAATTATTTCAGAAAAAGAACTCTACTTTTAAAGTAAATTTCAAAATTTTATAAGATCTGTAACGTACTTAAAAAACACCCCAAAAATACACAAACCCAACCAAAAAATAAACCACTTGTCTGCTGAAAAGACTGCTGACAGTCCCCAACTATAACTGAAGTTTTTTGCCACTGAAGGTGAAATAAAGCTAATGTTTCTGGTCAAATGACATCATCCTGAAAGACTAAAGACTATATAATGAAATACATTCTATTGTATGTGTCTGATTAAAAAAGAAAGAAAAAAATAGTGTAATATGGTGGGAATACTAGGCAGAAAACAAATAACAAAAAATATTATGATTTTGCCTTTTCCATATGCCTTGTTAACTCACACATTTTAAGACTTTAAATATTCTCTTCATATTCAGAAAATATAATGAGTTTATGGCTATTATTTTCTAAATGCATTTTCACATCTTTAACAATTCCACAGACTAAAGTCTGTCCTCATGTAAATCCCCTAATTAACCTCATAGTACAATGGTATCATTGATACAATTGGATACATACAAGGGGAAAAAAAAAAAAAGACACAAGCGTAGTGGTTGTTATAGTATTTGACTTGAGTGGTGGCAACTAAACATCAAATTTTTACTCCTTCCCAGTGAGACTACTGACCATTTGGATTATATTGTGACTCTGTCAGGCTCTCCTGAGGGAACCGTACTGCTCAAAAAAACTAATACTCATTTTAGCATTGCCTTGTACCTTGGTCTTTCACAAACTGTATGAGTGCATTAATCCCTGTACCATAGCATTGATTTCTCTTTTACCCAATGCATTATTTTGACTAAGCAGCATATCTTCAGCATCCCAGAGCCTGAAAAACTGATAGTACTAGCTACACAGTAGAGAGGAATAGAGAAGTTGTGTGAATTCACAGTCTCCAATCTTGGCTAAGGGTGGTCTGGTCCTCCACAATTCCAGTAATTTCTCTGTCTGAAAGCTTACTGAATAACAGTCCTCCACCCTCTGTAGCCCAGCCTAAACCCCTGACCCTTTCCTGCCAAAACTGATAGACACATCCCTGTGATAAGACTCTATTTTAATGAAGCTTCATTTTCAAGTGAAAAGTACCTCAAGACAGAAACTTCCCAAAGAACTCGCTTCTTTAACTACTTCATTCATATTTGTAAGAGATATTTTCATGTTGATTCTCTCCCTCCCAGTTGCCTATTCACAAGAACAGCACAAAACATAAACTGCTGCTAAATGTAAAAAGTAGATGAGCTTTTTTCTAGATACTGTGTTTACTGTCAAGCTAATTGCATTTTTTTGAAATATGAAAGAAAACCTTAAATTCTTGTGTCCAAATTATATATTAATTTAAAAATTAGAAATAAATACCTGTACAACTTTCTGAGACTGTACATCAACAATAAGAACTCTGTCAAGTGTGGGCTGAGTTGCATAAATGAACTTGTCTTTTACAGTAACAGCAGTTGCCCATACACAACGCTGAACGGGATCTCCATCTGCTTTGGGACAAACTTCATCCTATAATTCGATACAAACAAGGAAAGTGTAAGAATCCAAACAGTCCACAATGCAATAAAAAACCAAATAATACTCCTTTTTAACTGTAAAATAAGATCTCAGAAAATTTAGGGAAGGAAAAAGAACAGGTGACATTAGGACATAGGCTAATGTTAGCTAAAGTGCATATTGTAAGCACCACACAACTCACAAGCACTTTAGTGTAAACCATGCACCAGCTTTTTTTGATGTTTTCTAGGCATTCAGGCACTGTTGTCCTGAGAAAGCAAGCCATTTGCAACAATAATACATGTAGAAATAAAGGGAGCAAGAGCCAGGAGACCTTAAAAACAGAAAAACAAATTAGACGCACAATGTCTCATTGCTGTGCAGCAGCTAGCAGCTTCCCCATCTACACCATCACAGTATCTTGTGAAGGAAGGCAGAAGTAAGACATGGCTTACACTTATCTCTGAGAACACAGTGGTAAGGCAGGCAAATACTGAATTGGGAAGATGATAACATATAAATGGAGAGGAAAAAAAGGAGGTGTGGTGCAAGCTGTCACGTGGTATGGGTGCAAAGCAACAGCAGTCACAGGGATCTGCTTTTCTGGTGACATGGAGTACGGATATGTTGCTTCAAAGGTCAAGAAGTTTGGCTACTTCTGCCATAATACCTTCTCATGGCCTATCTCACTAGTGTGAAACCCAATGCAAACCAAATGGCTTACTGCTTATCATTCCTTCCTCCTCTGACCTTCCAGCCATGCAAAAGGATGAATTTGAAACAAAAGCAAAATTCCTGTTGACTTCAGTGAATTCATATTTTGTATTCATATTTCTTAATACTTATATTTATAACTATGCACTCTCACTTAAAATATATCTATAGTTTACATGCTTGCTCTTCGTATTTTTATATAAATATATTCCCACTCATCATATATATATATATATATTTATATTTTGTCTACCTATTTGTAAGCATTCACTCCCAGTGAAAGCTTGCTTTTATCAAAATTAGATTTACTTGGTCAAATATGTTGCCATATTTGGAACTACCCTTTATGAAATACCATAATTTTTTCCTGTAATGGACATCAAATTTATGTAAAAACAAGGACCCAAAAATATTCTGCTTAGAGATGTTCACTATGTGCCAAGCTTTTTTGTTTTCCTGTCCTATTCTTCTTTTCCCTCTTATTTTTTTTTCCTTTCATCACAAGGGGCAATTTCACCAAATCATAAATATTATTTCTTTTTAGCACTTATCTGCTGCTTATTCCTAATTTAATTGCTCTGATACATCATAACTGGTTGCTGTGAAAATAATTATGTTATGTCAGCAGATGATGACTTCAATGTAGAATGAACAGCAAGAGTTGATGAGATCATAAACCAGAATTCTGTTTCTAAGTGTCATACTCCTTTTTAAAAGGGAAAAATAACATGATAGAACAACATATCTGGCACTAGGCAATGTTTTTCAAGAAGATGACGCATTTCAACACTAACTTTTCTGTATCGTCAACATTCTTTGCCTGCTATGCCTCTGTACGTTTGAGAAAATACACTCAATCTTTATATGTCAAAATAAGAAATAAATCAATTTCCAGCTCTAACAGAGGGAGTTTCTTTACAGGAGATTGAAAGCCATTGCTTGGTCTTATGTGGTTCTTAAACCACAACAAAGGGAAGGTCTTTCAGAAAACACACTGATAAGGAAAGGTTACTGAACTCAGGTACCATGGGATGGCACATAATCAGGAACTTCAGCAGAACTTCGAAATAAATAAAAAGCGCAAGATTTATTTTTCACTGCTAAAAAGCCATGCACTTTGGAGGGAGAAGTTTAAAATCTGGTTTTTAAAGAACGATAGGCATGGTAACAAACAGGATTTTCTTTCTCAAATATGGCTAAAAGCTTTTCATCGCATAAAGTGAAGTGTCAGCATAGACAAGTGTATATCTCTAATATGATGTATAATCATCGGATCAATGATCTATTGTCATGTGCCTTCTGTGCAATTGTCACTCCAATTGGAAAGTTGTTTCACTGATCTTGATTTTTTTATATTTATTCTAAATATGCCTTGTCTTAGTTCTATGTTTTATCTAAACAGATAACTACTGTTTAGACTGTTCTACACAGTCCTCTTTCTTCCTCAGAGAACGCCTTCTTCAAGTAATGCATCTGTAAATGTTTATAACAGCTCTGTCCTGCATCATTCTTTTCAATCATGTCTCTTAGGGACTCACCTTAGTTTACCCCAGTTTTTGCTGCTGTGAATTCTACAAAGCCACATTCAACACATTATTCAAAAATAACACCAACCCCCGCTGGAGGAATCCAGGTTTCTCTCACATGGCAGCATATATATTAGTGTAAATGGTTACACTAATCATACCTCCCCGTTGTGGGAAGTATAGAACAACAGGAAAATATGTAAGTTAGGCTCTTATTACTATATCCAGTTAAGCTACCTCAAAGATTTTCCTGAATCTGAGTCTAAAATACTGATGGAAGTGTATTTCTAAGTATTATTTCAATTTAAAAACAATATAAATATAGGGGGTTTGTTATAGATGTATACACACACAAATATATTTAAATTAGAAACTACAGGGCATGACTCATTATCTATATCATTATATCTATTTTTATAGAGAGTTCTATATCATTATATCTATATCATTCATAAAACTTGCTCTTCTTGTTCCACATTAAATGCAGCAAGTAGAAGGCACGACACTTAGATCTAAAGTAAAAAATATTAAGTAAAAAATACATCTATGTATAAAAATGCAGTTCACTGGCTCTAGGATATTGTTTATGTTGTCATAAATTTCTATAATCCAATACCAACTCTCACTTTGCCCCCCACCAGTTAGAATAAAAGCAAAAAAGGTGTTTCTCCAAAGTAACACTGAAAGTTATGCACCAAAATTCTCATATCCAAAATAGAGTTCCCCAGCATGGATCAGTTTATGCAGTAGTTTCTCTACTTATTCAAACCCACATTTATCTAGATGTCCCAGAAATAGCTTCAGTCAATGGAACTGAATTCTTGCTTTTGAAAAGTTAACATTTATCTGATTAGACAGTTTGGATTTCTTTTACATTACAGGTAGTAGTTCTGAGGCTCTATATTAATTTCCCCAGTGGCTGGGTAATTGGTTAAAATAATTTCTCCTTAAAATATAAGCATAAACCCACCTTTTTTTTTCTTCTATTTAAAATGTGAACAATTTAATTTTTCCTAATGTATTCTCTCTGAAAAAAGCTAACATCTGATAACACATTATTTCATTGTTTTTTTCCCCCCAGACTTTTTAATCAAAAAGTGACTTGCCCTGTAACAAGTCAGCAGATAGAGGAAAATAAATCCTTAGAGAAAGTTATTCAAGGTAGTCTGGGGCAAGAAATTCTCAAGAGAAAACATGTACTTGTAGATTTATATGTGCAAATTCTATGCTTATAAACGTACACTTAATGCAAGGGTCCTGAGTGTTCTAAAAATATTTGAGTCAAGCTCTTTAAGCAGTACAATGAAATGTCTATCTGTGCTACAACTAGGAGTAAGGTGACATCAACAAGTTACAACAGTGCATGTATTAAGACATGAATTTATATATCACCTTTTTTATGTTGTTACTGTTTGCTTGACATTCTGTACTTAAAATCAGACTGTGGACCTTTTTCACATTTTTTTCAACAAACAAAGGTTAACAATCTGGCATTTGCTACACTTGCTGTACAATAAGAATGTAAACCAAAGCAATTTCTTTGGACTAACAAGTGTGTTTCAAGTTCATTTCCTGGGGAAACTTTGTTCTGCCATGTAGTCACATTAATTATTTTGAAATTAAGTATTTTGCTCCCACCTCCATCACGTATTCAACCAACTCAAGTGTGAGATGGCCCAGTTCACTGAAATTATGAGCTAGTTCTTGTAATAAAGCAGAAATAAGGATTGTGTTGAAACCAAAAGGATTCCTCCATCGGTCTCAACAAAGGCATATGTTTCAATTGCTTCTTCCCCTGCCCCCAGCCTCCTGAAATAATTATTCTAATTGGGATTCACTGGGAAGGGAAAATAAAAACACTTTTGCATAAGAATTTGAAGGCTTTGGACAATGTTAATTTGCAGAAGATAAACAGACGTTGCATGTTAGTGAGGAAAATGTCCTAAACACTTCAGAATGATGAGAGATTTAGCAGTTGAAAGACTCTACTTGGACCATGGTTAAGAATCTATTTGACAACAGGTTAAACAAACAGCTGCCAAAGCTGGTATAACTGAAAAATAACCTGCATCAGAAAACGGAAATAAGTTTATTTCTGTCCCTGTGCATCTAGAACTGTCACTATCAGCCTAATAAAAGTCTGCTTTAAGTCCATATTAATTTAGAAGATTCAAGTAATTTACGAGATTCTAGGGAGGAGAGGAGGAAGCTCTTTATATTCCTCCGAACCATGATGATCCAGTAAAGCACTAAATCTTTTGCTTCACTTTCAGCACAATGAAAGTCTAATCGAGTCCCATGTTAGACACACACTAAAGTGCTTTGCTGTGTTGACACTCAGTTACATAAGAGGCAATTAAATATTTAGATAAGGGTTCTCAAGTATACAGTTATTGAGAAACTGTATTTACCTTTCACAAAATTAGCATACCTAAATACGTACATGTGTAACTACTGCAACTTTCGTTCACAATACAATGCAATGCCATATAGAAACACCTGAGTTCATTCTTTTACAGGAGCTCAGCTAAGGTTAATTTGTTTTCTTGGCAGGCAAACAGGAAACCTGGGGAGGAACACTGCAGTATCACGTGTCACATCCAGACATTTTCTGTAACACTTCTAGTACCTAAACTGCGCTGCAGAATTTAGAAATGTTCCTACACTTTAGCAAATGTTTGGCAATGAAACAGGTCTACTGGGGTTTTACTTATCACTTGAACAGCTAATTCAGAAAAATGTAAAAAAATGGGAGAGGTTTACGCAAGCAAATATTTCCTTTAGGTATATTTTAAGAGATAAGTGATGGAGATTTTATTAGCAATAGCTGCTGTAGATGTGAAAGGCTATGTAAAGCCACCTCAAAACATACAGTATACCAAAATTGCTCATTAATAAAGTTATATGACAGAGTCAAAGAGAATTACTAATGAGTAATTTATGACATGAACTCTTACCACTAAACAGTCACATGCTGAACTTGATAAAAATCTGATCCTGGTACAGAACTGCGTTATTTTATTATTCTTATTTAGAGATAACAGATTTTCCAAGGAGGCTTGAGGAAGATATGATGTTCTTCAAAGGAAGAACAGCTGTCTAAAGCTTCATAGTCAATGAGTTTTTTCAAGAACATACTACTGTTGTCATAGTATTAGCAGTATGTGCACAGAACTCTTTTAAACTCATGTTTCATCCTTCTTCTATGAGGAAAGTAATCTTAAAGGTTTTTATCAAAATTCCAAAATATTTTACTGAAAACTATTTCTCATTTTTTCCTTCTTTTTTTTTTTTTTTTAATGCAGAGCAAACAATGAAGTCACTATGAATAGAAAAACATAGGGATATATTTCCTGAATATTTCTGATTTCTTTTGCAGGAATAGAGATTTATTAACCACCATATGTAAGGGAAAATGTTTTCAGCGTTCAGGGGAATAAGTAGAAATATTGTTGAATTTAATGGGCAAAATGACATGCTTGTAGGTACAAAGCTTAATTTCTGGCTATATATTTAACACACCTACCCACAACCAAAGATACCTAAAGAAGGACAAGACTATACCTACTGTAAAATGAAATTTATCAAGTAGCCTACTTTCCTGGTCTCTTTTTTTTTTTTTTTTTTTTCTTCAGGGGAGAAGGACATAATTATTATGCTACTTCAGGTTAGAAAGCTACAACAAGGAAAGAAGTTTGACTTATCCATCCTGATTATCATCACATTTCAATAAAAATACACTTAAAATCTAGGCTGCACTTCAGACCAATACAATTTTACCAGGCTTCTTAAATAATCAGCTTTCAAATTAAACAGCCATAAAAAAGCTCTTTGGCTTATTTTTGGCTGTGTCAACCTAATTTCACTTAAGCAGCACAAATCAAGGTATGATTAGCTGTCCAAAGCCTAATTATTCACACTAAGATAAATCTTGCTGCTGAGTACAGCAGCCTTTGACATCAATAACGATAACAGAGGAGGCAAATTCCATTGAGACTGTTCTGCTGTTATTTCAGCGCGTTTTAGGTATTAGGGAGAAAAACACAAAGTGTACAGCTCATGGGTTATTACGTATTTCAAGGTCACTCATTCAAATCCAAATAATGAGAAAAAGTTATTATTTTTGAAAGGTGATAGATCATATGGAACAAGTCTTAATGTAGTGACTAGTACGAAGTGTTCCTGTGAGAACATGCTTCATGTCAGCTAGCAATTTGATTAGCAGTAAAGGAAAAACAACAAAAGAATAAATCAAAGTGGAGAATACACTACAGTTTTTATATATGCTACACATGGAAACTACTCCATAAATGCACAGAATTTGGTGAAATCAGCTATAAATCTGTTAACAATAAAGTTATTGAAACTACTTATATGAACTGTAAGTTGGAGTCAAAGCATCCATCATCTCTACTAACTTCAGCGGAGCTGTAAGAGTGTTTATCAGGACAGGGATTTACCTCATGATAGCTGACAGTTTAGTATAGACAAACATCCAGTGGAGAAAAAGAAACCATTAAAAATAATAACTTTAGATCTTATATTTAATAGAGAGAGAATCAATTGCTGATTCACAGAGATGCACTTAACTGGGGAGAGGGAAGAAAAAACAACAACAACCACCACCAAACCAGAAATAAAGAGTAGAGAGCTGTTAAAGGGAAGGACTGGGAAAAGAGAAAGACAGCCAGAGAAAATAAGGGGTTTGAAAAGCATACAGGGAGTACTCAATCTAAAAGAGAGATTGAAAGTTTGAATTTTTTCAAGGAAAATACAGGAAATTTTGAGTCCACCATTATAAGCTATTTATTAATTGAGAAGACATGTCTGAATTTATCAAGCAGAAAGCACTAAACTAGCAATAATAAATTTTTTTAAAGAAAACTATAATTGAGAAAATACTACAATTAAATTTAAAAAAAAAATAACTTGCCTGAAAACCGAGGAGTTTTTCACTAGGTTTAATATGTCTCTGAAATTCACATTCCACTGGTTGTATTACTTTGATGCCATCTTCATAAAAAACATAAAACATGTTCCCAATTCCCAGACCTTAGGAACAAAAACACATTGAAATGTATAAAATTAAATAATGACAAAAAAGAAAATCCTTGTCTCGAACTAAAAGCCTCATCACATTTTTGGTATGAGATCAACTTGTTAATGTGTATAGTGCTAATACAGCTAATCCTATGGGATCTTTTGTTGTAAAACTAAAACAAAATTGTTACGTTATTCAGAATGAATTTCACATAGTTTTCTCCATTGGCAAGTCAGTGTCTTTATGAATACAGATCAAGAAAAATACAGTTTGACAGCTGCAGTAATAAAATTGATCTTGTGAAATCACCTACATTGAAATCAAATTAATACAAATTCATGTATTTTTTTCTGAGGATGGAAGAGTTAAAGTAATTTCTGTACAACATTGAAAGAGAATTTCTGAATCTTTGTTATAAACCCTTATTTGACATTTCTTTCAGTCAGAAAATGAAATACTCTCTATTGTATTTTACTGGAAAACTAGAGTTGGGCAAATATTAATTCCAAGTTTGAAGGGCCACAAATGTTTACAGAACTATTCAATCCTTCTACCAGAATGTTGCTGATTGAGAGGCACGATGTAATGTTTTGTGGAGAAGGTGGGAACCAGATCTGTAGCATGAAGTCTCATAATATCTACGGTCATGCTCATGACCACAAAAAAAGGACATTCTCCTTGGTTTACCATGGGACAATTAAGACAACAGTCGTTGATTTGCTATGTGGATGCTATGGTGAATGTTCAGTTCATATTTGTAAAAGTCTATGAAGAAAATCACAGTACTAATAAAATTACCATTATAATCAACTCTGATAGCTAAACTGTGGGCTACAATAATAAAAATATACCTGTACCCTGGGTACAGGGCCTAAGCTTCCACTTGAAATAAGAATATTTGGTGTAGGAACACAGGGGAATAAAACCCAGGAAAAAAATAAATTTCAGTCTGAATAAATTCTGCGTATTCTAAATTCTGAAGGAAAATCTATGTTAATAGAGAGAACACATCTTAGTATCAAATAAAATAGTGAGAACATTAAGGGGGGGAGGGAAGTGCATGTTTGTGTATGGATCTACATATGTACACATGTACATAAAAGTTTCCAGTCCCCATTAAGGATCACATAGGTAATATAGTAATTTATAAAGGTAGTAATATGCATAAGGTTGTTAGGTCATGCCCAGAACAAGCAAGTTCAATTATCTTTGAGAAATCTTGTGGAATTATTTCCCATTTCTGTCCAAGTTTTCTGAAAAAGAAAGAAGGGATAGTGTCCTAGCAGGGTTTTCATTCTATATTAAATCTATCTATTGATAGGTAACCAAAAAGAGGGAGAGGAATTTGTCTGTGCTGCATTTGGTGTAGCATAGAAACAGGCTCAGGTTCAAGGAAACCTTACCAGTCATGTCTGTTCTGAACGTATAGTGCACCAATGACCCACTCTGGCCAATGGGATACTTTTGTATGCCTTTGCAGGTAAATCATACAGCCTATATAAGATAATATGTCAAGGTCTTTCTTAAAAAATTGCCTGACTTTTCATCCTGGAAGAACAGCTGGAATTTGTAGATAAGCCTGACTGAGGTTAGGCTGCCCCTACCAGTGAACACAGCGTAGAAATCTGTAGCTGAGCAACTGGCGTATTGTATCTTGGTGCCAAATAAATATGTGGAGCTGGCTGGGGACAAAACAAGGTTTTCCCTTCTCCCTGGTCTTGTCGATTAAAGTATATTATAGTTATTAGCAGGATAAGTAATACCAGAATGTGAGGAAGTAAATCAGCCGATAGCTCCAAGTGATACAGACATTTAATAAACAGACTCCGAAAACTTCCTCCTCAGTTGCCAATACTCCAAGGCAGGCTTTCCAATGCACAGATAATATTTGTGTATAAGAACCCAGCCCAGCTTTATGTCCAATGTCTGGATAGTAATGTTCACCAAACTGTTCTTCAAAATCAGTGAAGGAGACTGAGTAAGAAATGTCCTCCTTTTATTTCAATACTGAGTTAGGGAAGTCAGTTCATGTGAGGAACCTTTACCGTAGATCCAATGAAATAATCATGGAATTATAGAATCACAGAATCATTTAGGTTGGTAAAGACCTTTAAGACCATCAAGTCCAACCATTAACCTAATGCTGCCAAGTCTACCACTAAACCATGTCCCTAAACACCACATCTACACATCTTTTAAATACCTGCACGGATGGGGACGCAAACACTTCCCTGGGCAGCCTGTTCCAATGATTGACTGCTCTTTCAGTAAAGAAATTTTACCTAATATCCAGTCTAAACCTGCCCTGCTGCAACTTGAGGCCATTTCCTCTCATCATAGAATCATAGAATCGCTTTGGTTGGAAAAGACCTTTAAGATCATCGAGTCCAACCTTTAACCTAACCCTGCCACCCGACCACTAAACCATGTCCCTAAGCACCTCATCTATCCTTCTTTTAAATACCTCCAAGGATGGGGACTCTACCACCTCCCTGGACAGCCCATTCCAGAGCCTGACAACCCTTTCAGTGAAGAAGTTTTTCCTAATATCTAACCTAAACCTGCCCTGGCGCAGCTTCAAACCATTCCCCCTCATCCTATCATCTGTTACCAGGGAGAAGAGGCCGACCCCC
>NW_009259857.1:404494-456128 GCF_000687185.1 Egretta garzetta
GTTGCATGGGGTTGTTGTGATCCAAGTGCAGGACCCGGCACTTGACCTTGTTGAACCTCATACAGTTGGCCTTGGCCCATCAAGCCAGCCTGCCCAGGTCCCTCTGTAGATCCTCCCTACCCTAAAGCAGATCAACACTCCCACCCAATTTGGTGTCAACTGCAGGCTTACTGGAGGTACACTCAATCACCTTGTCCAGATCATGGATAAAGATATTAAACAGAACTGGCCCCAATATTGAGCCCTGGGGAACACCACTTGTGACCACCCACCAACTGGATTTAACTCCATTCACCACAACTCTTTGGGCCTGGCCCTCTGGCTAGTTTTTTACCTAGTGAAGAGTATGCCCGTCCAAGCCACGAGCAGCCAGTTTCTCCAGGAGAATGCTGTGGGAAATGGTGTCAAACACTTTTAGTCTAGGTAGACAACATCCACAGCCTCATCCACTAAGCGTGTCACCATGTCATAGGAGATCAGGTTAGTCAAGCAGGACCTGCCTTTCATAAACCCATGCTGACGAAACCTGATCACCTGGTTGTCCTGTATGTGCCACATGACAGGACTCAAGACGATCTGTTCCATAGCCTTCCCCAGCGCAGAAGCCAGGCTGACAGGCCTGTAGTTCCCCAGACCTCCTTCCAGCCCTTCTTGTAAATGGGCGTCACATTTGCTAACTTCCAGTCAATTGGGACCTCCCCATATTTTGTCTGCCTCTTCATCCTGGTTGAGTGGCCTATATCCCCCCTTCCAATTTATTATGACTCCAAAAGTCTTCCTTTGAGCATGTGTCTACAAATATCTGTACAAATATCTAATCTATACAAATAGCTGAACACCCAGGCAAGCCCCTGTGCAGGAGCTATTCCTTTGAAGAAATCTGACCTAATTTTGTAACCCTCC
Organism: Egretta garzetta; assembly: GCF_000687185.1. Lineage (NCBI taxonomy): Eukaryota > Metazoa > Chordata > Aves > Pelecaniformes > Ardeidae > Egretta > Egretta garzetta. The sequence goes on from NW_009259857.1 coordinate 405,398, forward strand.
CTGCACCAAACCAAAAACAACTCATCACATTTATAAGACAGTGCCAGAAGCAACAACAATAAATGCAAATGTATTTGCTTCATTTAGGCTGAATCTATATTTAAAACTGTTTAACACTGATTTGAAAGATAATGGTGGTGGTTTTGTTTTTTGCATCTAGATTAATATATGGATATATTTATGTGTGGGTATATATTGTATTATTATTGTAATACAAATTAATGTAGCTTTGAAATCTTTCAGATTTTCTGACATATACTCTTTTTACACTTACACAAGCAAGCAGTTGTGATAAGGCTTTTGTGTACCCCATATACAATATGCATTGTAAGCACTAAAGCCTATTTATGGTTTTACAATCTTAATTGTCCTACTAGTCACCCATCCCTCCCTTCCTATCAGTTTTCCTAACAGAAAATGATGGCGTATTCATGGCCCAGAGAAGTTAGTGGTGATGCTTATTGGCATATTCCAGGTAGTGCTCTCTTGTAAATGAATTCTGACATTGCAACCACTAAAAATATTTGTTGGAAACACAAGGATTGGCCAATGAGAAATGCAGGAGAGATCAAAGAAAATCTGCTCTAGAAGATGATACTCTTACTTCACATTCTCAATCTCTACTATAAAATGCTTTCTGTTTAGCTTCACAATACTCATAGAGAAATTTGAATGTCTTTACCATAAGCACTCTGTTAAGCTACTATATTTAATTGGTCTTAATTGTCACAGAATTTAAGTTTTCCTAAGTGCTTTCTGACCGCTGAAAGCAACACAGGACTTGACTTGAAACGACAATCCTCTAAAAAAATCAAGGGGGTGCCAGTCATGTTTTCAGTTTTATTCAAGATAAAACAGAAGTGATACCTTCCCAATAAGCGGTGAAAATACCATGCATTTGAAAACTTTGGTGTTGGAATCTTGTGCATCAGTTTAATCGTTAACAATGGAACTGTATGAAACTGAACATGTCATTTGTACTCTGCAAGGCCAATAGAGCAGGAGGATCACAGCTGAGCTCCACTATAATCAGGGAATTGATTTTTTATACCATCTGAGCAACCAGTAAAACAGGAATAGAAAACATAAAATTAGTTCACATTTGCAAACACACTGGGAAGTGCCAAAGGTTAGTATATAAGTAGGCAAATGAAATATAAAATTTTTGAATCTTTAAATTAATTTAGAATAAATTTTTAAGAAACATGCAGAAATACCATTTCAGCATCAATTCATAGCAAACCCTGATCCACTTACAGTATTATCTATCTTCCAGGGGAAATAATTGAAAAATTTCCTATTTCTGAAATACATTCATTCCAAAATTGCAACTTTAAATTAAGAACAGGCTACTTAGAGCAATAAAATGAGAGCTCAGGAAAACACTTGCATTATGATATTTTTCTGCAATATACATATATGAGATTCTCATATATATGAAAATTAATACCTATCTTTGTCAGTAAAACATACTTTCCATGATTTCTATATTATTAACACCTGATACTGTCTGTATTTATACTTATCCTTCAGTTGGTCACAAACCACAAACTTCTATTCTCCCTCCCAACATTTACAAACCCTTTTCTGAGTATGAGAAGAAAATGCTTTGTCTGATTAAGCAGCAAAAGGTACCTCAGTTTTAATTAAACTGTTCAAGATTATAATATTGTCAAAAAAGAATGATTCATACAGGAAGATCAACCCCAACAGCATATAGGCTGACTGGTTGGAAGCTTTATCATGTCAGCAAACAAATAGAAGTTAAAGGTCTGCATTTTAATTCTGAGCTTCTTGTTGCATCCCTTTGAGTAACCATCTGAAATTTTTGAACAGCTTATTTCCTTCTCTCTCCCCAAAAGGAAAAGCAGTTCACAAAGGCATGAACATTTAAAGGATTATTTTCCACTATATTTTTTCTTTAAATCAAATCCCTCAAATGTTGAAAAGGAGGAAGGTAATTACTGTAACTGTAGAGTATGAACAAAAAAAACCCAAACCAAACACACAAAAGGAACAACAGACGAACATTTCATCGTAATACAGAAAATATGAGGAGGAAGGTAATTACTGTAAGTGTAGAGTATGAACAAAAAAAAAACCAAACCAAACACACAAAAGGAACAATAGACGAACATTTCATCGTAATACAGAAAATATGAAAAAAACTATCGGCATTAGTACCTTGCTCTCGCCATAATATGTTTGCAACTGCAGCATGTAAGAGAGAGAAAGAACAGAAAACACAAATGAACAAGAAAAACACCATGAGATGATATATCAATTCTGAAATAATTATGATGCTTTAATCTCTGATTTGCTAAAATAATTCTACAGGTAAATCAATGGAAACAGTGAAATAACAATAAGATTAAATAAAGTTCTCTGTCATGTGACAAAATTGTAATTAGCCATCATAGTTACGGGGGTTAGGGTAAACTCCATCACCCCCTGCTACACCCTCCCTCAATTTAACTTCATGAGCCTTTATCAAGCATATTTCATAATCCATTACAAAAAGCACATAGAGTTTGCATACACGTAAATATGTATATGAATTACAGGTGATGTAATTTTCGTAATTTCCTTTAAGCACCAGACTCTGAAGGTATTTATTTCAGGACATAATTATGAGAGAAACAAGCAAAACCAAAATGCATACAAGATATTCTTCTGTACTGCTGTAACACATCCATGCTACCAAAGTTGTTATGCTGTATAATTTTTGCCATTATCTTTGGAAGACCAAGATGGGAACTATAAGATGGCCTGGTAACCAACTAAGTGTTTAAGTTGTTCTTTCCATGAAAACAGAAGTTGTATTTGGCCAGCTTGTTTACAATTGGATTTTAGACCTTTGAGATCAATGAAAACTAATTATCCTAATATTTCTCTTTCTGCCTGTGGAAAATAAAAAGAAAGCAAGTATAATTTTGCAAATTTTAAATATCGAGAGATCAGCATGCCATGGAATAAATTGTTTAAAACACCATTGCTGAAAACCAAAGTGTTTTGTAAAGTAATGATCTTAAGAAATAGAGAAAAATTGAAAGGAAAGGAATACAACACAGAGAACACATATATGTCAAACATAGACATAATGAAAATATGACATTGCTTGAAACACAGTGTTGCAAAAACTAAAAACATTAATGTGTTTTAAAAAAAAGTTTGCAAAAAGTAATGGAAGATATTATTAAAAATTATGTTGTTACACAAAAGTCCCTCAGCTGTTGACCGCTCAAGGTTGAGAGTAGAAACAGGAACAACTATCACTCCAGAAAAGTACTGGATACTATAATTTTCCCAAGCATCTTTTACTGGGCTCTGCTGAAGACAGGACCAAGATGGACTTTTTGCCTCATGCAGTACAGCATTTCTCTCGTTCTTATGCTCTAAAAGAATATACAGAGGTCCAAATATGTAGAAGTGTCCTTGGGAAAAGTGTCAATCTACTTTCTGACAAGCTTATGATTTAGAGCTACAGGGCTCTGGTTTTTTTCTCTCCCTCTCCTCTACTATTTTTTGCCCCCTGATTTTTTTTCACAAATTCTCTCAACAGAGCTACCTCATTATGTGACCTTAGACACAGTATTTAAACTGTGTCATTCAGTTATCCCTTCATGAAATGAAGGTGGTGATTACTTTTTACCTTCAGTGTTTTGAAGGGTACAAACGAGAGATTCCTATGCTAGTAGAAAGCAGCAGTAATACTGTTGAAGTGATACTGAATACTAGAATAAAAAAGTTCCCCTTTTCCAACACAGAACATCAGTGCAGCTTTCAAACATGCTCAGTCTGTGTTTTATTATCTTTCAACCAGCTTAGTTCTCTCAACTATTAGGTGTGCATTATTTTCAAATATCTTCCTTGCCTTTCCTTTAATATTTGAACCGTTAGGATCCAATAAACTGCCAAAAGCCAAGATTAATGGAGTGTGCCATCTTGTCACTTACTCAGGCTGAGTAGTAAACCTTTACATCAGGAAGCAGAATTTCTGTCGAACTACAGCTAGTGTCAAAATGGAGTCAACATGTTTTAAATTTATTTCTCAGTCATCTGCCTTTATACTTGCTCTTCTGATTTCAGGCTGTTATTTTCAGAAGAGACTAGCTTTGAAAAGACTAGCTTGACTACATTGGCTGAGTATGTGTCCTCCAGACATCCAGATGCTCTGAATGAAACTTCTTGGTGACTAAATTGCTAACACCAGTATGACTCTCAGATTTATATCCAGTGCTGACAGCACAAAATGGATTTGGTTTACTGTATATTTCAGTGGCAGGCATGAACAGAGTATTTAACATGTCTATTCTAAATAACGCTTGGCCGCTTATGTTTGAACTATTTGATTATTCTTCTAAACTAGACCTCTGACTATAAGTTGCAATCATGAGATGGAATATTATTTTGATGTTTTATTGACAGCTATTATTTTTTAAATAAACACCTAATCAGTAGATCATCAGTACTGCAACTACAGAAAGAATGGGCTAAAAGGTTTAAGACATTTTGAATTATTTTAGTATAGAGAAGAAGAAAAAGGTGTTGATTTGTATAAAAAAAAACATTTAAGAGAGAACTGTATCCTTATGGCTTTAGAGCTACAGAAAATACTTCTTTTCACTGCAGGATGAAAGCAACTGAAGGCTCCCCAAAGATATTGCATAACCAAAAGGAGAGGAAATTGGGACAATATAGTCCTGTCGTTCCCAACAACTAAATGTGGCACCTGTTTTGCGAGCACTATGCAGTCAAGTCTTTCTGTATAAAAGCTGACAACTTCCAAGAGGGAATGCAAAGCTGCTTATGTTTGTTTCCCTTTGTCGAAGTGTCAGATTGGTCATTTGTACTTTGACAGGTAGGAGGAGGAAAGAAACAGCCCTGGGGTATGCCGCAGGTGACTGGCCTTTGGGGGGAATTTGTGGCACCGATCACAGCTTCGGGCCTGGCAGTTCAGCCAGTTTTCAATTCACCCCACTGTCTGTGCATCTAGCCTATACTTCGTCAGTTTTTCTTTGAGGGTGTCATGGGAGACCGTGTCCAAAGCATTTCTATATACAAGATAAACAACATCCACTCCTCTCTTCATCCACCTTGCCAGTCACCTGATTGCAGAAGGCTGTCAGGTTGACCAGGCATTATCCATGCTGACTGGTCCTAAACACATTTTTGTCCTTCATGGTTTTGTGAATGGTTTCCAGGTTATTTACTCCACCTCCTCCACAGGGATCAAGGTAAGGCTGATGGGCCTATCATGTCTTGGATTCTCCTTCTTGCCCTTCTTGAAGTGACACTGACTTTCTTCCAGCCTGTAGAAACCTCCCCTTATCAACATGATCCTCCGAAGATTATCAAGAGTGGCCTTGCAACGCCATGGGCCAGCTTGCCCAGGATTTGTGGGTGCATCCTATCCAGACCCTTTGACCTGTGAATGTCCAGTTTGTTTAAATGGTCTCCAATCTGATCCTATCTACCATGGGTAAGGCGTCCTTGTCAGAGAAAGACTTCTTTCACACTTTCCCACTGGTCTCACATTCCTGGGGCCAGTTTTGCCTGTAAAGACTGATGTGAAGATGACCTTCAGTGCAACTTGGTCCCTTCCACATCCTTTGTCACCAGGTCCCTGCCCCACTGGTCAGCAGCAGGCCTGTATTTCCCTTGCCTTCTTTTTGCTGCTGCTGTCTCTACAGAAGCCCATCTTTTGCCCTTTATGTCCCTCACCAGATTCAGTTCCAAGTGGGTTTTGGAAGTTCTAAATTTATCCCTGCATGCCCAGACAGTGGCTCTATAGTCAGGTGACAGTTATTTGTTTGTCTATGTCATCTTATATAGTCTTTTTTCTGTAATAAAGCAAATTAATTTCCCCAGGGCAACATGGAGTATTTCTTTAAATTAGTTTTCTCTTCACGTTGCGAGGAAAGAACCATGTAATATATGGCATTTGAGGTCCCGTAAATTTAGCCATAAAGTTTTACTTTTTATCTCTTTTTTTTTTTCTAGGGGTGACACAGGAAAGAAAATTAGAAGTAAATACAATTATTCAACTGTGTGGAACTACACAGCATCAAATGAAATGATTTAAGATGCTAAATACAGAACACATTGATTTGTGTTAATGCAAAATGATACGTATGGTTCTGAGCTTTGCTCAAAAAAAAAAAAAGTGGGATAAAAGAATGCTTTAAAAGCCCCACGCTTACTAATTTTAAAATTAACAAATCAGTTCGAAGAAATACTAGACATTATTTAAGAGTGCAATACAAAATCATAAATAACAGCCATCACCTCACCTCATCTAATGTAAATCAAGAAACCTCATGTTTTTTAATCAGTCCTATAACTTGTATTCAAGAAAGATGTCCAGTCTTGAGATAAAGACTGTAATACTGGAACAAGTACAACATCTGTAGATGGAAAGTATGCTAAGGAACATATTGTTTACCTTCCTTTTTAGTTAAGCAAAAATTAACATCTTAAGCTACATCCTATACTCAATTCTTACACATTTATAAACTTCAAGATGTAAAAAACCCTGCAATTATTGATAGATCTGAGTAACATTTTCTGGTATATAATACAGAACACCACCATCTTCTCTTGTGCCTTTTTCCCCTGATTTATAAAAAGAAGGGTATACAGACAATGTGCAGTTATTAAATAGTATCAGGAGGTGTACTGGGAGCCTTGCAGAAGACATTGTATTCAAGGAGTTAATGACCTTGGGCAGGCTATGTCTGCTACATTGGACCTTGTACTTAGCAGAGGTAGCAGCTGCTCACCGTAGTAACTTGTGCCACATGCTGGTGGGTGTTATGACAGAGATAACACTGCAACCTGTCAGAAGATACACGGTTTTGTTTGTTACACAAGATAAAAGCCACCACAGTATGGGAGGGAGAGGGAAGCTCACCATGGACAGGATCTGAGCAGCATGCCATGGGAAAATCCATCTGGAGCTCATCTGATGCTGCACAAATGCAGGGTGCCAAGCACCTGAAGGGACGTAAGATTTACTTGCTCTCTCTATTCCTGTTTTTATTCTATCTTATTTAAGCAGCTATTTTATTATACCATTTGTTGTTGGGCTTTTTATATTGACATCCAAAAAGAACGCTGCACTGTGCCTCTCTCCCCGCTGCCCCCCCCCCACCCCCCTTTTTTTTAAAGCACACTTACAGCTCCATAAAAATCACTCTTCGTGGTCCTTATGTAGCTATTCTATGCTTTTGTGCTCAAACCCAGCCTTTGATTATGAGTAGCTAATGTAACATCTGAAAGCCTACTCTTCATCTTTGTTATTAATTTTCTAGGTTTGCTGAATGGTAATAGGTTGCACATTTTTCAGTAAACTCTGTCTTTAGTACTTCATGAAATTCTGTAGCAACCTCTAACAGCAGTACAGATTCTTATCCCCTTTGGTTGGAAACAGTAAGTGCAAAAATCCATCTTATTTCTGTTACTAAATGAATAAGAGGGCACTATAATGTCACTTTCCAAATAAATTCTATATTCTACTCCTTCTTATCACATTGGTCATCAATGTCATTACGTTCACTATTTTTGTCTCAACAGCCAATGTCAAAGCTTCCAACTAGGTCAACTACAGAGTTCTTCCTCCCTGCTTTTCTTTTTTCCAAACATTTAAGGCATAACAGTTGGAAATAAAGTGTGTATGTGCATATATATATTTGTAAGATTGGAATTCAGTGAGTTTAGAGATTAAATGTAGCTCTTCTGCTTCCTTTTGTCAATATAATTAGATGTTCACATTATCAGTAATCAGCACAAAATACTGTATATATCCAAAGAAAAACAAGATCAGGGCAATAGGATTCAGAAAAGAAATGAGGAACAATATTTCATTTTCTTCCAGAAAGAGTTTTCCTTCTTCTATCATATGCCTCAGTGGTCATTATCCATGAAAATGCTGAATCAGCTTTTAAAATCTATTAACTTTTATATTTATATTTTTATTTTTAAAAACTGTCATTCTTTTGCACCTATTTTATGCGTATGTGGTTAAATAATCTGAAATTCTCCTTTCTTTTCTCCTGGCATGACATACATGAAAGCTAAATACAATGTTTTTATAAAATGTTATTTTGTTGCACTGGCACTCATAGACAAAATAGATACCAATTAAACCCTTAACATCTGAAAAAGTTCCTAGCTTGCTGCACTAAGAGAACAAAGCAATTTAAAATGGCTTTAAGAAGAGGGAGAAACAACAGGAAGACATCTTTTCTGCATTATATATTACTCTAATAAACAGGTGGGGAAAATCCACTGATATCTTCTGAAATGCAAATAATCAATGTGCATGAATATAAAACCGCTGTTGATAGTTCTGGGTTTTGTCTCATCAGAACACAAACTTTGTATTTAAAATTCTGTAAATATTTTCCTTTAATTTGTATCAGAATGTAACAGCTGATAAAGAAAAATCAACAGTTCAGCTCATTGCGCTAGATGACTTCACACCATCAGCTAGGAAACCACTGTCCCTTTCCAAGCCTTCAATCACATAAGGGCAAGAGGTCACAAGCAGATGTAATAGAAAACAGGACAATGAGGAAGATGCAATAAGATCATATGGCAAAAGTGTGGAATTTAATATTATTTTTCAGAATAGTCCCACCATAACCTGCTGTACTTTTAATTGCATAAAAAAGTAATTTCATGTTGTTTGAAGGGATGCTGTCTGCTTATTTCACTGATAGCCACCACCACTGGCAACTGTTATGGTTAATCATATAAACATCATAAAAAGAATGTATCTGTTATCTTATTCTTTTTTCTCGTATCTTTAATGTATGAACACATGCCCTTACATTACAGGGTAAATCTAAACCATCATTATTATCTGGTTGCTGAGCCCCACAAGTTTTTAATTATTTTTATTTTAAAAATAATAGTGCTAAAAGTGAATGTGAGGTTAGGGTGACTTACTTTTTGCTCAGCTTCCACTATCAAGCAGAATGAAAGCATTTATGCAAATATCTGCTTTTAATTTTACTCTTATTTTATAAGAAATTCAGATTTGTTGGGTTTATATACAAATATAAATATATACAAAACTTTATTTGTGAAGCAAACAAATCCTTTTTTTGTTTTCAAAGTTATCTACTGCTTGCTTCAACTTTTAAAGTAATTGTGTCAATACAAATTCTATCAAAATTCCATTCTGTTCTTATATGCCATGCACTTTAATTTCATTTCAGATTAGGTTAATGCAATAACCAAATATCTATTTTTATGAATACTAAACTATTATTTATGAGTTAAAAGTCACAACTGACACTTTACTTTTGTTTAAATATGACCATGTTAGCTTACTGTTCTTCAATTTATTTTCTATAAACTTTTATAATGAATCATGCTGAAGTCCTTTCCCATAGCAGATTAACTCAATCCAATCTACGCTAGTAGAAAGTGGTTCATGAGCTGAATTTCTATGCTATACTTGGAAGTTTGAAATAAAGTCTTTGCCTATGATGCTGTCAACAAGTATAAACTTGTTTAGCTCTGCCATAAAATAAAATGCCAGCATAAATTATCTCTGAGGAAATTAGGTAAATAGGTACCATTCAGTATAAGATGTGACAGGAGGATTCTATTAAAGTTGCATAAAGCCTTTCAGCCAGAATTTAGGCCATAAATCACAGTCAAAAGGCTTTTAGTCTCATTCCAAGTTCTAGACAGTAGAGATGCCTGGTTGCATATGATGACCGTAAACTTGTCCAAGTCAATAGCATTCAGATCACATAATCTCTTGTTAGGTGATAGGACTGTGATATTACATAAAAAAAGCACATTTAGAAATAGATCTACTTAATACCATGGAACACATATATTATTTTTTAAATTTAGCCCCAAGACACAGTGCATGATGCAGATAATTTTTATCCTGCTTTGTGTGACTAGGTGAAAAAGCCTGTAGAAGTTGCTTTGCAATATGTGACAATGTCATAGTGGGTGAACTGAATAACATGAGCCTGTGATTGATGACCAAGAATAAAACCTACTGAATATTAAAAAATCATCAAGTACTGTCAAATTGGTCTTGAAAATGCCTTAACAGCGTTACTTGATAACTTTCTATCATGGCAGTTGTCTCCCCAAGGTGCACATGTATGTCTCAATAAAATTTAGAGAAATACTTAAGTCATATTAATCAATGGCAAACTAAACTGCATTTTATAAAATGGAGTTTTGGAAATCATTAAGAGAAATGGAAATATTGTAAAAAAAAAAAAAAGAAATTGAAATAAACAACAAAGCCACAAAACTGTTTAGCTTTAAAGCAGATGTTTTCATGATCTATGATTCTAGGTTGATAGGATTATGCTAAGTTGAAACTGAGAAGAAACCAAAGCAGAACATCTGTAACTGTCAAAGTCATCAAGAAAGAAAAAAAAAAGGATTTTAAAAGTTATTTTACTTCAAAATATTTTACTAGTAGTCAAGATAAGAATTTAAAAAATCTGGAAATCACCCTTGAAAATATTTCCTCATCTTTGAATATTTCCTTTTTATTATTTATTATATAATTACTATATAATTGTTTTTATTTATTATTTAATTATGTTCTTTTTCCTACACTGTCAGATTTTCTTCTTTAGGTCTGTAGATTACACTGATATACTCGGTTCCATTATTTCAATTAAGTATTGTCACGCTAGTGTGTTTTTTCCTTCCTTATCTGTTTTTTAAGCTCACAAAATGGCTTATTTATACTCTGTAGTTATGTATTATAGGCCATATTCAGCTAATGTTCATTGACTAAAAATTGAAATTTGGGTCAATTCCTTTGGTCCTAATACAACCTGAATGTAACCTAAAAAAAACCATAAAAATCCCACAGGTGGAAGTTGCCATTTCTTCCCCCTCTATTTGCAGTTATTATTGTACTTTGTATCAGCAAAAAAGGCAGTTACATCTTGCCTGCTCCACCTTTCTCATAAATACATTGTCAAGATACACCTGTCAAATTATCTTTCTTCTATATTTAAATTCTTCGGCTTCCACAAAGTGTTTCAACAAGAGCAAGCTGATGATTTTGGTTTGCCTTATTGGCCTCTAGGACTTATGTTGATCAAAATCTGTGTTTGTGACTATCAAAGGTAGTCATCAACATAAATCTGCAGTGGAGCTGTCAATTTGTGTGCTTGTGCTTTAAATGCTGCTAAATCCAGTAGTGTGGAGGAGAAAGCTATCCGTTAATAAAAGATTTGAGAGTTCCTTAAATGCATCAATATGTACTACAAGCTAGAAAATGAAAAGCCACCTTTATCAGTTACTGCAGAGATGCTGGAGTGGTAGAATAAAGATCCTGTTTACAAAAAGAGAAATAGGCGACCTTAAGAAAAGAAGGAGCCTTAGTTATGATTAACATTCCACTTTTGTGCTAAGAGAAGAAGTTCCAGCAGCTTGATATTCCCTTACACCAATGCAGCAGCAAAGGCCCCGGAAATCATCACAAATGGCTGCTAAAGGTAGCAGAAAAGCATTGTGATACCAGAGCGAATCAAGGTTTAAACTGTACTGATATGAACCAGATTTTTTAATGTTCTATTGACAATATTATTCTATAAATGCTTTTCTCCTGTATTTGCACGGAAACAGGATAATAATTGAAAACAGAAGGCTGATTAAATACTTTCTACCTTACAAAGGAACAAAAAAAGAGGGTAAATGATGCGTAGTGAAGACAAACTTTTAAAATAACCAGGTCCTAATGAAGTACATAAAAACTCCTGCTAAAACTTCATTCAGATGTTTGGCCTGGTGCTATTAGTTTTGAGTAAATTTCAGAATGTATCACAAAGCTTAAGAGGAGCACCACTAAATATGCCTCTAGTAGCTCCCCTACTCCCTGAAACTTAATAACTGTAGGCAAGTTAGACTGAGGTATATGTTCCAGACAAAAAAATAGACAACACTTACACAGGATTCAATTCAGTAAGGAATCAAAGAACAATAATGTAATTATAGGTCAGCTAATATGTTCTAATGGAAACCAGGTCTTTTCAAACAAACCTGATTATATTCGTTGATGCAATTGGAACTTCGGTAATGTAAAAATTCATATAGATGTAAGCCAGAATTTTGCGAAACATCTAATTTGTTACCACAGAATATTCTGATTAAATATTGGTTATACAATAGTAGCAAAGTATATGTTAATTGAATTAAAACCTGCCAAACTCATTAAGCTGGAAAAGTAGTTTTCATTGTTAAATCATTAGGAAGAGGTGAAGGAGACAGTGCTGGAATGTGTCCAGAGCAATGGATAGTGAGCCTTGTCTTAGCCATTTTTATCAACAATCTGTGAACAAACGTAAAATCATTTCCTAAGAAGTCTGTGAATTACCTATTATGATAAATAACAGCATTTCAAAAAGCTGTTTGAATTACTTTGTCAGATACATCTCTAAAATAAATTACATTTTGATATAGCCAAATGCAAATTCTAGGGAAAAGTAATGCAGACTATGTCTACGCTGGGGGGCTGAGATCGGTGGGTAGGAGCAGGATTTGGAAAGTGAGGCCTGATAGGATATAGGGCATGTGGTGGATAAACATATGAAACTGCTGATACCAGTGGAAAAAAGGGACAAGAGATCAGTGGATGCAGAAACAAAATGTTACCAAATACTTACTTCTCTCTCCAGAACAGAAACAAATAATACATTTGTTTCTGCAAAGAGAAGTTCCCATTTTTTAAGAAAACTGTACCAAAATGAATTACAAGCCTCAAGGCAAAAAGACTGTCTGAGTCCTATGGTTACTGTTTTATTACAAGAAATCTCTATTTAGTGTGTGAAAGGAAGTAATCAATACTTAAAAATGGTATATTCATAGAGCAAGAAATCTTAAGAGGTCAATTTATTGGGAAAAAAATGAGAATCAAAAGAGGAAACTAAGGGAAAATGGACTTCAAAATGGAAAATAAGCATTATTCTATATTAGTGAAACTCATTACTTAGTAAAGCAAAATACCAAGAGAAATGAGGGATTCTCCAACTCTTTCTGTCTCTAACTCAGGTAGATGCATTTCTGGGAGGATACACTTCAGGCAAACAAAGCATTAGAGCTGTATTCAGGCAGAACAGGATGCAATTTAATGTCTTGTGAAATGAAGAAGATAGAGTCAGATGAAATAGTTCCATCATGCTTAAATCTATGAATCCATGAAATATCTGTTCTGAAAAATCAAACTACATTGGAATGAAACTAAAACCAGGTTTTAAACTGCTATTTGTATTACCAATGTGATTACGCCAGAGACTCCTTCCAACACAGCCAAGTTGTCTCAGTTATTATTAGAGGAGCATGACAGTAGGGGAGACTCTGCTGTCTTCAATGAGATTTAGACCAGGTCATTAATTCCCAGAATGTTTTTACCAGTCACTGCAGGGGTTATCACCCAGACCAGCTATCACATTCTTGATGGCTTTAACTGCAAACTTGAGGGAAAAATGGAATTCACAGCACAAAAAGAGTTTGCAGTCTCTAGAGAATTGAAACCGCAAGTTCTTGCATTCAGAAATATTTTAGATGCTGCTGTTGTAGAAGGAGGATGTCCGTATCTATTCACTGTACATGCTGCATGGCTCTTGTTGACTAATCAAAGCCACGATACCTTAAAAGGAATGTTCTGAAAAGGTATATAAGGAGACAATAAAGAAGGCACCAGAAATACAGAGGCAATAAGAATTTTTGTTTTCTTTATGAATCTCAGATGCTAATTAATACAGAGAACATTAACATCTAGTGGGAAAAGCAAAAAAAAAATTGTTTTATATTTGTGTAAAATGTGTTAATGATCATAAGTAGTTTCCAGTTACAGAAGAGCATTTTCATGAAACATTTACTTTCAGCTTAAGGCCAAATTTTCTTAGGCTAAAATACAGCTTTTCCAACAGTGATTACAAAATCTAAAAATTCTCAGGCAAGGGCCCTGGTAGGAAGAAGAAGGGAGAGCAAAGATCACATTATAAAATGTATGCACACCAGGACAAAAATTAACAAGAGATCTGGGCTTGTTCAGCCTGGAGGAGACGCGGCTCTGGGGGCACGTAATGGCAACCCTCCAACACCTACACAGAGGTTCTCAAGAAGTCCGGCTCGTCACAACGGGCTCTGTAGCAATTGGTATTGTCGGAAAAAGCAGAGCAGCTTTCACACACACACAAGCCCTTCTTCAGTCTGATATAAAAGCAGCATACTTCAAAGCCTGAAGAAGAATCACTGAGAGTTTAATTACTAAAACTGCATTTAGACACTTTCATCAGGGAAACCAACTACCTTCTGTCAGAGATGGTCAAAATCATACATGAACAACTAGATAAATAAATGCTACAAAAATTATTCTCACACCATGGACTCTTTCTACCTACAAACCTTCTTTTCACTAATTTTTTTCATGTTTGCAGATTTTCCTTTAATATACATTTACACTCCAATATGCTGTCTTACTTAGAAAGGTAAGTTAAACAAAATGTTCCACTTACTAGAACCATAAAAAGTTCAGTCCTCTCAGATGTCTCTCTCGTTTGTTTTAGTTGTACTAGAAGTAGTGTTATTCTCCACATGGATTAAAAAGGAACAGCAGCATAAGACGTACACTGCTGCTGTGTGATCAAGGAAACGTAATGACGTTAAAGTGACGAGATACTCCTGGATACAGCTCCATATCTTAGAGAGTATTATTATGTAGCTTTTATGAGACCATTTTGCCCTTGTGCTCCTATCTCTTTTCCCTCCCATTCTTTCTCCTTCAGTGTTTAAGTCTTCTCCCTAACCTGTCCTCTTTCACCCATGCTGCCTGTGTCCTCCCTTTCTTCCTCGCATTATCAGCCTCTCTCATTGTCCCTCTCCCCAGGTCTCTTGCACTTCTTCAATTTACTCAGTCTTATTCCTCCTTACCTTTCCCTGGGTGCTACTTGGAGGACCACTCAAGGAGCCAAGAAGAAAGTGATCCCCACCTTCACATCCACAAAAGCCCATGGATCAAAGAAAAAAGTTACACTGAGAATCTACTGTTTTGGTAGTCCCAAAGCCTGGGTCTAGTGAGTGCGAATGGCATCTTCAGAACTCTACCAAACTCCCAAGAAGTGTCCACCCGCTACCTAAATCACTGATTGACTGCAGATTTTTACCGTGTCAAACACTGGAGAAATCATTATCTGCTAACATTTTTAGGCACACAGATAAAGGAAAGTTTTGTTTATTATTTAACAATCTATAATGGCACAGTTTTTAATTTAGGCAGAGGTGCTAGAAAATGTAAGATATATTCTTAGGAGCTGTTTACACTACCCGCTCCCAAAGGAATGAGCTGGCCAAACCCTTTCTGCTACATGTATTAAATTTTTCTCAAAGCACTGTACTGAGTTTTCTGCATGACAAGTCTGACATGTTGAAAATGAGATTCCACAGATGACTATCAAAAATTTAGCTTACTATGCAAAGTAGCATTAAAAGCCAAAAGCCTTCATGTGCACATAAACAATGGGTCAGATAAGTACAAAAGTGAACATTTCCTTTGACTATTAAACTTTCCAGGAAATAAAATACATACACTAGTAAAAATGGAACCATATTCTGTATTCATTATGTGGTGTATACAACTACTGTCATGCTCAGTGCAGTGCAATTATATTTTATATTTTAGAGCTCCAGTGTAAAAGTTCTCACTACCCTCTCAATAGCCAATCAACTCGATGTTCTGAGATACTTCTATTTTGCTATGATTTTTACCTTGTGTAAACATAAACAAGCCCAGATTAACTGACAAGCTAGTGAGAATCTGTTCTACTTTTGTTCAAAGCAATATCCTATGATTTCAAGAAGGGAGTACTGCAGTAAGGGGGGAAAAAAAATTTTAAAAATATAAATCTGCTTTATTCTCTTAAAGATAAAAGCAAAATTATTTATAAAAATGTCATCTATGACAGGTATAGTTTATATCAGAACTTATGAAATCACATTTACATCACCAGAAACTATCTTTAGAATGTAACTTGTGACCCAATCAGCAGGCTTTATATTAAAGCAGTAGTAGCATTGTGCTTAAAACAAGTGGGTGGGGGAACAAATGCCCACAATCCTATCCAGGTGGTTTTTACCTACGTCATTTTCTTCCCTAATAATCCCTAATTTGCTGCATGAACCAGTGTTTTGGGAAACATATAAGAACAAGCAGAGAAGAGTTAATAATAAAGTCTTTCTACACTTAATTTGAGTTTTCTAATGCTAGCAACTCCTCCCTGTAAAATTTTTTTCAAACAGAAGCATTTTTTTAAACTGCAACTATCAAAATTTGTACCTGTGAAGGCAGTTTATTCATGTAGTTGCGATCATAATATTGATGTAATTGTGGTTTTTATTAGTATGCACCTTAGTCTTCTTGCATGTGCAGAAATGGGTTTCTGAGCCAAAATGAATCAGAGTACCAGAGTAAGCATCTCATGTAAGTGTCTGTTGCACCTATATTTGATATAATTATGCAGCTATGGACTATATGTGTATTTACACAGCCACAAATATTTAGGAAACCATGGTTCAGACACCAAGGAACACAATGTTAAAATGCCTCCCTTCAACACACGACACTGAACTTGCAGAGTAAATAACTTTTATAGGAAGAAAGAAGACTGTGTCTTTTGGATGAATTGTCTTAGAAATAATTGGATTTATATTCTGTCTTCCTTCATTTACATCTTTCAATTAACAACTTATTGCTTGTAGATTTTAAAGCATATGTTGCAAGCAGTCTTCATTGCCTAGCATGTGATTTTACAAATCTGGTAAACTTAGTTGATCTAAAAAATTATTGCATCACATGACAATTCCTGAAAACAGTATTTTGCAGAGGCGTGGCTGTTCCTGCAGATCAGGTCTTCAGAGGATACCACAGCTAGGTAACTAAAACACTTGGAAACTGGAATCTTGGTTATAAATATTTTGTTGTTAAGGTCAAACAAACCTTAACCAAGCATAAACAAATTCTAGTTTGTCAGGGTTTTGTAATTTGACAACATTCACCACATTTTGCACAGACTGCAAAAGGCAAATGGACGTGACCGACCTACTTCATATCACCAGATTACTAGAAATTCAGCATGATCAAACAATTCATCCTCAGCTGCCTTCTCAGAAATGTCTGAGCAGTCATGTTCATGACACCTAAAAAAAACATGCTAAGACTTTTGAAATGACAGTTATAATTAGCATTACTGAAAGCAGCTAAGTAAAGATATTAACATTTGGATTATAAAATTTTCCTGCATGGAAGATTTCCCCTGAAATGTTTAAAGCGTAATAAACCTATATGTAACTGAACTCAGCGTCTTGCGACAGGAGGTGTCAGGCAGACTTGCGGTGCTACTAATTCTGCCTCGAGTATCTTCTGTCGAGTACTCGTCACTGTTGAATAAGCTTCTAAATAAATAGGAATGCCTTAAGTTAATGCAATCAGACTCACTAGTGAAATAACTATCATTTTACTAGATATATTTCTAATGAATATGTAGCATTCATTAAAATAACAGATTTAAAAGAAAAAAAACAACAAAAAAAAGCAAAACCAGACGGGTGAAGTGTAAACTCAGGAATGGATTTTTCTGAGCAGAGGAAGGAAAGGGAAGGGAAAAGAAGTATCAAGGCAGACGAATGACAGGCAAACGGTTTATAAATCCCCACTACCATTCAACTGAGGATAAAGACAGCTACTTTTTGGTAGTGGTAGAGATTTCTTTGGCACATTGAACTCCCAACTTAGCAAGCGAGTGTGGTCACTGTTGCTCCGTATTTCTGGAGCACCACATTATCCAGGCACAAGACAGCATGGGCAGGCTGGAACTGATCTGGACCTGCTGAGCATGCCAGCAGGCGAGATCAGGCCCTGCGATGACTCTCATGTCACGAGGGCCAATTTGACTCTTGGTATAATCTCAAGAACATACAGGAAGAAAGACTGGAAAAGGTCTTCCTCACACCCTGCCACCAACCCCAGAAACCACACCAGGACTGGTGCTTTGCCTTATTTAGGCATCCAGCTCCTTTTATCCCTTCTTATTCCCTTCATATGCAACAAATCCGTCACAAGAAAACTATCCAAATTTTAACAGCAATGTGAAAAACATCAATTCACAGAATTAATCAGAGATTTCATTTTACTTTTAAATAAACTTCATATTATGCACTCTGCCTTCGGTGATTCTTGGTTATCAATTTTCTTTTTTTAATCAGTTATCTACGCATACCCATTTTAATTTATTTAATGTTCCATAGTTTTTAATACTGCTTTAATGTTTAAGTGAGGGCTACATGTATTTTTATACTTCTTATAATACTTACGGGTCTTTCGAGCAGAATCTTCTACAAAGAGAGAAGAAATGTCTTCATCCACCCCTGCTTCATTCTTTGCAATACAAGTATATGCTCCTGTATCTTCATAGCGCACATTGCTAATGTGAACCTCACTGCCATTTGCTGAAAGGAGAGGAAAAATTCAACATGCAGACATGCTACAGTGCTTTCAGATTATACATTCACAAGGCTTTCTCTGCTCATACTAATTAAACCATTTTCATTCCTGAGTTCATAACTTGGAGGCATGCCAAACTAATCCAAAGGTATTCAATTGGCTAGTGAATTACATGCACTATTATTCATCTCACAGATATTCAGAATACCTCAGCTGATTTTGCATTTCAGAGCTAAATGTCAGTCTGAGGTTTTATATATGTTTAAATGACTATGGTTGTCTTGAAAATCATGTAAATGTTATGGTTTTATTATGTTGCATTTGGTCAGTTGACACTGTATCTGGCTTTACACAAAATAACCCAGGTTTCCATAGAACATAACAGGCTAAAATTTCAACATAAATAATAACTTTAATACAATTATTTATTTCCAGTAACCAGAGGCACCTGGTTTTGGTTTTGTCTGAATAGAGTGTAATGACAGAAAAAACAGGTGCATTGGAATTTTACACCTACATCAGTGTAGGAACCTACAGAAACCACTTCAGGAGTTGTATGCCAGCTTGACTAGGAATGTCAACAAACAGTCCAGGTTTCACAGGCAAAGATCTTTTAAATAGCGTGATGTGAGTAATGATGTGACTAATGATTCATTGCATTTTAAGTATAGTACACCTTTTCAGCTGTAGGATCTGTTTTATAGATCCTTTGTAGGTATTCTAAAAAATGGACTAGAAGGGGCACAGGGTTATGGTGTAATAGTCCTGAAGCAAAATACACATTGAACTCCCAATTTAGCAAGTTGTACAGATAGTTTAACTAGAGAAAAACTCAGGGAAAATGCAACGAGATTTTAAAAAATTTATTTTAGGTAAGTACATTCAAGAAAATGGAATTAAATTTATTTTGCTTAGAGAAGAACTATTCTTATTTATTTATTATAAATATATGATACAGAGGTGAGAGGAAAAAAATTCCACTCAAATCCCTACAGGAGAAATTAACAGAATGCTGCTATGGAAGAGGAGTCCACCACTTTCTACTCATAGTGGAAAGTGTTTCTACAAGGCACTTTTGCACATACATCCAGGGGAGAGGGCCATGAAAGGACAGGGGACTATGACACCTATAGGGAAGGTAAGACTCTCTCCAGAGAAGCATTCGCTGTTCTGCCTGTCCCACAGTTTCTTACACTGCAGCCTGACTGCTGTCCTGTCCTAATACACATCTGCTTCTGCAGACCAATGAGAGAAGGTTTTGAAGGGAACACTGGCAGCACAAGTTGGTTTTGTTTTTTTTTTCCTATGGCTGATCAAAACTCACCAGAAGGACTGCAGGAGTTAGAAGGTTTTGTGCTGGGCAGGTTCATTGAATTTGCTAAGCCCTGAAGATTCATAGAAGGTTCAGAGACTGGGCTTTATTGTCAATTAAAAGTAAGATTTCCTTTTAGCTGCTTTTTTTTCTGTGCTGTGTCTTTGCACTCCCCTGTTCATCTGCTGAGACCCCTCAGAAAACAGCACATCCATTTCAGGTATTTCTCCTCCTGTCCCATCCACTGTCAGGTCCCTAAGTCTCACCAAGATTCTTATCAGTCAAAAAACCTCTGTTTTCAACTGAGCTGCAGTGAAGGTAAAGTTTGGCCCATGTTCTGATCTAAATTTAAATGTGGATTCATGAAAAATAACTACATTAATATAAATGCATTACAATAAATTTTTACAGAAAAAAGCATCGCTTCCCGATTTAAATATTAGTGTTGAATACTCATTGGATGTCATCAATTTAGTTGTAGTGACAAATTCTAATACTGGGTTGGGACTGGGTCTTGGGCTGCTTGCTCTACACAGAAACTGCACATTTTTGAGTAGAGAAGATCTTATTGGAATTTACTGGTAAACTTACCAGTAAGTACAGTCATTGTATTCTAACAAAGAGAAAGATATGTGTCTTGGGGAGTAACTGGAAGACATCTTCTGAAATGTTTCAGCTTAGACTTCAACCCTTGGTTAAAACTATGTAAAAGGACAGCTAGTACAGAAGCGATGTACTAACAAAGCATTTGCAGCCCATAGAAAATAAATATGCCCCTTTACCTTGAAGAGTTAGCTGTTTGGATAACTTCGGGGTGATATCAATTCCATTCTTCAGCCAACCAAGCTGTGGGTTGGGAATACCTTCCGCATGGCACCGGAGGCTAGCTGTCACGCCTGGCTCCCTTGCCTGGCTCTCTGGATAGACTCGGATGACTGGTGGAACTGAAGGCAGGAAAAAATTATAATTTAGTGGAGAAGAATACTATCTTAATTTTAAGAAAAATAATTATAAGCAATTCTAAAGGCTCCGGCAGCTATATATAACAACACATAGATGTGGTATTAGTCACATATTCAGTGACATTCAATGCTGAACTCTGTCACAGTAAAGTTATGAAGCAGAACGAACGTTCTAGGAGAAAAACCTCTTTTAGCTGCCTGTGATATCAATGAAAAAAGGCTCAAAAAGCCTGAATTATAAAATTCAGTCGTTTGGGGTTGAGTAATAAGCTTTTTATTTTTCCTTAAATTTCTTTATAAAGTATGAATAATGTACAACCAGTAAGTTATGATGTAATGTATGGAGATTGTAATTGTCCTATTTCACAAACCTTTTCTTTATCACTTCATCTCCACCTTTCCTCTCTCTCCAAAACACCTATCAGCAATCCATTTTACCTGTATGTATAAAACATATAATCACAGAACCACATAATGGTTGAAGTTGAAAGGGACCTCCAGAGGTCATCTTGTCCAGTGCCCTGCTCAAGCAGGGCCACCTAGAGCCAGTTGTCCAGGACCATATCTAGGTTTTAAAATATCTCCAAAGAGGGAGACTTTACCAGCTCTCTGGGCAACCTGTGCCAGTCCTCCGTCACCCTCACAGTATGTTTCCTAATGTTCAGACAGGACCTCCTGTATCCAGGATACCATTTGCCTTCTTTACCACATGGCCAAATTGTTGGCTCATGTTCAACCTGGTGTCCGTCAGGACCCCCAGATCCTTTTCTGCCAAGCTGCTTTCCACTTGGGTGGCCCGCAGCGTATATTGGTGCATGGGGTTGTTCTTCCCCAGGTGCAGGACTTTGCCCTTCTCCTTGTTGCACTTCACGAGGTTCTGGCTGGTCCACTTCTCCAGCCTGTCAAGCTCCCTCTGAATGGCAGCATGACCCCCTGGGGGACCAGCCATTCCTCCCCGTCTGGTGTCATCATGTTAAACAGAACATTTACAAGACTAGTCTTCTGAGTTTCATTATTAGCAAAATATAAGAATTACTGACATTGCTTTTCCAAGTTTTGGAAACTTGCTGCAGTATATGTTTACGAACTAAAAAGCTGCTACATACCAGAGAGAGGATTTATGACATCACAGCGGACATATTCTCCTATTGGTAATCAATGGTTAAGCCAGATTTTGTTTAGATCAATAATTGTTGATCTTATCTTTAATTATGTGCAGAATGAACTTGCTTGAGGTTGTTTCTAACAATAAAAAAATTAACTGTAATGAAGGTTAAAACCAGCATATTTCCTATTCTCCAAAGGTTTGTTTAATGCAACTTTAAAAATGTGGAATACTTAGCTGGTGTCACAAAACACAGCTGGGTAGAGGATGAAGTATCAGCTGATAATGAAAGAAGATAACAAGATCAAAAATTAACTGTGTCTATTTTGGCACGAGATTAAATATTTTCAAATGCTATCCAACTGTTTACAAGAAATGTCCCAGCATGATGTCCTATTAGAGCACAAAAATACCTCAGATTTCTACATTGCAAGGAATACACAAATGCACTACATCTCAGATAAGATGCGAAAATCAGTAGGTTTCAGGGATATTTTAAACCCAGTTAGAGATTAAGGTCTTTTCAAATAACATACACAAAAAATTACACATAACCCCAATATGCAAACTGCAAAGATGTAATAAAAGAACATGGAAGAGGATTAAAAATGTGAAAATTATGGCTGCTAATTGCTTAGACTACCAGCTGAGAGCAAGAGCATATAAAAACCAGGAATTTAAGGTTTCTATTGAGTTTCTAGAAGGGACTTTGCTTTTATGGATGCAGATCTCTACTTTTCATCTCAAGCCTGACATTCCCATTCCTGTTCCCACTCCACTTCTTCCCTGTTCTGTCTCCTCTTCCATAGGTTCTGTATGCTCCGTACTGAGACCTTGCCTTCCCCACTGTGTTCCTCATAGTGAGCCCCACTTGATGGCATGCTCAGATGGCCCAAAGCTCTTTCTGAGGCCTCAGCTCCCAGTCTTACTCTGCCTCATTTCCTAGGGACCAATTTTCATGTCTGCCCTGTTTAGCATTTCCTGACAGAAGGTCCTTTAGTGGCCTACCCCATATTGCAGATTTCCCACTGCATCAAAGCCAGATAGTTTATTTCTCCACCTTGCCTCAAGAAGAGCAAAGGGCTACATTTCATCAGAGAGAGGATTGCCATCATTTAACGCTCTCAATCATCTCTGCAACACAAAAAACTTTTAGGACCAATAGTAAAGCATTGCAACTCATTATATTCTGACCACTTAGGATATTTCTTGTCTCTTTTGTGTTAGTGAAATATTCTCATTGCATATAAAATTTTATGGGAATTTAACTACCACACCTTGACAGACTTCTACTGAGTGCATGTGAAGAGAAATTTTCTAAGAGTCCAATTTTGGAGAATTTTTACTGAATAGAAAAAGGAATGTATTAGTTTAGCTTTGGCAAAAGGCAGGTGATGTATTTGGGGCAACTTTCTAGCAAAGTTTTAGAAAATATTAAAACTGAAATCAAATACTTCCTAAATAAACAAACAAAATCAAACCCTGCATCACATAATGCTATTGTTGCTAAATTAACTACTCGAGGGTCAGGGGATGTGAAGGTGAGGACCTGCTCAAGTGAAAGCAAGTCTGAGTTTTCTTCTACTATCCCATATTTCTGTAGTAGCTCCTGTTCCCTTTAGCAGGTTTTTCCCAGACAGAGGTACTTGCATGACACTAGAGTTTATTTCTTGCCCTATCTTTCACATATTTGCTGCCATTTCCCACTTTCCTCAGCAAATCCTCAGCAAATCCGTGTATGATAGGTTATCTATACAACTAGATACAACAACCTAAGTTTTTCAATTCTTGTTTTGTATTATATTTTTAAATTTCGTATTACCTTGGAGCCTACTTGTAATATGTCCGCAAGAACTGTGCAATTGAGGCATGCAGGCAATTCAAATATTAGTGCAGTATGGGCTCGGTCTAAAAAATTAATTTGATATGACAAGTTTGTATCAAACACTTTCTGTTCATTTCAATCACTTTTGTTGTGTAACTGACCACAGATATTAGCAGAAAGCAAATTTTAAGTACTCAAATAATATGACTGTTCCTACTGACTTTCAAAAAGGTATGTTCTGATATATTAATCTAAAGAAGTCTAATTTAGAAGGGAGAGTTCATTACGTCAGTTAAAAGGGAAAGGGACAGAAAGCATTGCATGACTGTATTCAGCAGAAGCATATATATGTAATTGAATGAATCCTATATTTCTTATCATTCTGTTCAAAAAGCCATGTGAGACTGTTTGTTCCAAATATGGTGAATATGTAACTATTTGATACATCTTACAATTGCGATAAAATCCACTGAAGATTATTTCAGTCAGGTTTAATGGGGAAAAAAAGAAAAAGGAAAAAAAAAAAAAAAAGAGAAAATAGTCTCATCAAGCTGCCTGGAATCCAGGGAGAATGTATGTGTTTAAGAAAGAAATATATATAGTAAACTAGGTTCTTCTACTGCTGTATATAACTCTTCTTTCTGACTAAACTGAAATATTTTGTTTGGAAAAACAAAGGTGGTAAACAATTCTTTAGACACTATAAATCACTGATGTATATCTGGCTGAAGGTCTGGACTCTCTTTTCTTTACCTTAAGGTACCAAAACATTTGGGTTTTTCAGTAGGCCTTTTGTCTTGGAACTAAGGTGGGGAAAATTCTTGTCACTTCTCTGGAAAAGGACTTGCCTTGTAAATCAACGTGAAAGCTCAGCGAGAAGGATAACATTGTTAATACATAAACAGAAAGAAAAATGTCACATTGGTGCTATGTGTATATTAAGTTGATTTGTAACATGTACCATAAACTCATATAATTTTTAGAGCAGGTTTGAATTTGAAGGTAGTCTTCCCTTTTTTTTATAATATGGCTAATGACATTTTGTTTATTGTCTAGAAACACCTTTCCAAAAGTGAAACTCCTCAAATTTACACTTTGAAAAATCTAGGCTATGACATGTATATGCTTGTAAAATAGAAAAACTGAGTTATAAAAACCATTAAATTTAAACTAATCTCAGTATCATGTCTATAACTGCCACAGTGATCAATAATACTAACACCTCTGGTTGCAGACAGCATAGATCTGTAGCTTGATAAACACCAAGTTAATGAGAAAATGTAACATTTCTAGGTATTTCAGTTTTTTCAATAGCAATTTTCAAGGCTTTTTTTTGTACCAGATGTAGATATCACATTCACGCAATCCTAGAACAGTAATAACAAGAAAGAGTAATCATTGTTAATAATGCTTCTTTAACACTTCAGTTAACAGACAATAATGTAAACATAAAGAAAAAGATCTTGGTTTATTATTCAAATTCTTTTTTCACTTAACTGATATATACACCTGTGTTGTCTTAAATAGCTGAATATTAAAACATAAAGGGGTTAACTGAATATATTAATCTAAGGGCATTTTAGAGACAGGTGGCCCACTACCAAATACAACAACCCATCATACAACAACCCATATTACAAGAATATTTAAGTTTGTTACAATTTTTTTGCTTTGGCCACTGTTTACTACTTTGTTTGGAAGAACTCTGTCAGCATTCCCCTATAAATTTCTGAATGGCTGCTGTGGAAAAAAACCCACAGGCTAATAAACAAGCAAAAGGGAAATGATACAAATCTTTCTGAAATACAAATTAAGTAAAGACAGATTTTAATGAACAAATTATGGAGCTGATATTATAAATAGTTTATGGGATACTGAATTACATAGCTCCTCTTCATCTTCAGTGCTACTAAGACCACCACATATACCTATCATTATCTGAGAATAGATTTTCTAATTCATGGGGTTTATGACATGTGATGTATACAACTGTAAACGAAAAATACCTGATGGATTGAATTTCAATATGACAGATGGGGGAGGTGGGGGGGGGCGGCGGGAATCAAAATGAGAGCTTCAGACATATATTCTCAGAATCATACAGTCACAAAATTATATAGTTTGAAATTTTTAGTATTATGTAAATGCTAATAATTAGCATTTAATTAAATGGTTACTCCTGCACCATTACAACTTTGTATTTTGGGTGATTTTTACAGTTTATATGAAAAAGGGTTAAATACCACCATATTATTATATTGCTTACAATATTTAATTTACCATAGTATTTGTGTAAGACTAGACTGAATTTTCTCACCATAAACCACGTCTTTTACAGTGCAGATTATCTGCATTGTTAAGACTCCAAAGGAAGGTCATCATCCCTTAGTAATGTACTGGGCAATTAAAAACTAAAAATTTTCCTGAAGATTTTAATCTTAAAAGAGAAATAAATCAAAACTATATATAGATATAATATTTGCAAACTAGTAGATGTAAAATATATAAATATTTTTGCTAAAAATACATAGATTTATACAAATGGAAATCAAGAAAGGACTTAAAATCTAATTACATTGTTTTCATTGAACCTTCACGGTAGATCTTTGTGATCAATGGAACCTCATTATCTCATTAACCTTCTGTCTGACTCTCCTGTTAATACAAGTATCATTATATTAATTAGTCATTATCACAGCTACAAGAACTGACCATCATGCCTGTGCTTAGGAAGGTTACTGTTTAGAAGTACAGATCTAAACTGTGGAAGTGCTGTTAATTTGACCTTTAATCTCAATGGTTTTAACTCCCTTTATCCACAATACACACAGCAAACGATCCTATTCCTCAAAGGGACTCCTTTCTCCTCTTCCTCACACCCCAAAAAATCAACATGCAAAATGTTGGAAGGTATCACTCCAGTGCCAACTTGTGGAACAGCAGCCATCTGAGCAGAGCAAGTATGGACTAGTAATTTTGTCTGGACAACTTTAAATTTATATGATTGATACAGAGCAGCAACAGCAGTGATTGCCTTTGGCATCATAAAGGTTTACAGTAGTTTCCAGATCAAATATACAAATTCCTGTCAGACACTTCATCACCAGAAAAATCTACAGTTGTCCTCCTTCACCTATCCCAAATTATGTTGATTTTCTAGTCCTGAGAAAAACCTCTTCAGATTAAGTGGTGTTTTGCCTCACTGTGTGCTGAACTCAGCCAAACATGAAGAATCCTAGTATTTTAACTGTTGCAAACTTCTTCAGGTTTATTAGCACACTGGAATAGGTTGGGAACATGTTGACAAGAATACAATTTTTTTAGTAAATTAGGATAAACCAGAACACATGAAACAGAGGAGGAGAGAGTTGGTCAAGAACCTTCTACTGTGCCCAACTGGCCAATAATTCTGCTGTCTGCAGGAATTAAAATACTAGTGAACTACGCTTCAGTCTTCCCACTAGTTTAGCTAGTATTTGCCACCTGACTTTTTAAATGACAGAAAAGAATTCTTGAAGAAAAATTTGAAGGAGGAAAATATGTTGATGCCATGTATTAACTCAGGCAGGACACTCCATTTGTAAAGTGTGTGAGAGTGGGGGAGAAACTGGAAAAAAAATAATTGAGATGGATAGATAGATATTCTAAGCCAGTTTCCTGGAGAAGCACAATGGCAGAGACAACCTGTTAAGAAAACTGCAAACAAGCACTAAATATCAAAGTCATTTGAAGTCTGAAGGATATTAACAACAGAAATTTGGGGAAAAAAGGCTATTAAAAGAAAAATGAATCTTACTAAAAGACAAGTAAAATAATCTTGGAAGCTGCATTTGGTGTGAATATCAATGAAAGATATGAATATCAGAAAACATTTCAGCATTTTTGGATAACAAATATCAAGAAAAGTCAATTATAATAGGAGTTTATTCAACTGACTAACAATGAAACAAAGAATGATGGCAATGGCAGTGGCCAAGAAACTAGGTCTAGAATATACTTCAGGAGAAAGTTAGAACCTGTTAATGCAAAGTAAATTTGCAGGAGAAGGTTGAGTTCAAACATGATTCTGGATTGGAGTAGGTATCAACAATACTGGCAGTTTAATGGGGAAAGGTAGACTTAAGAGTTAAAGACAAATATGAGCATTCGAATAACAGGAAAACACAAGGTCACTCAAACACCGCCCCCCCACCCCACTCCCCCATTAAACCTCATTGGGGACAAAGTACAGTGGGACCCTTGGACCCTTCGTCAGGAGGAGAACAACAATTTAGAAAAAAATAACACACAGCAAAAAGAACTAGGAGAGGGTACTATGGTTCAAGAGAAAGGAAAGGCCTACTTCCAGGGCACCAGTAAAAACTGCAGTTAAGTTTTGTCCAAGTACAGAGTTCAGAAAAGTAGTCCTTAGAACTTGAACAGATGGAGGAAAACTTAAAGATCAAGATTTCAAATCCAGATCAGTTAATCTGCTAAAAACATGGTTAGATTTCAAAATAGTAAATGTGAATTTAGAAGCCTATGTCAATTACAAAACTTTTAGGGTAGTGCATTTCGTTAATCTTATACAAAATGCAACATTCTTAACACAAATGACCTATACACTTATTTTCCTAATATGTTCTCCAGAATTACTGAATTAATACTAAAACCTACTTTATCTGTATTAATGTATGTCTATATAAAACCACTTCTTATTCTGCAGATAACATGCTAAACATCCTCACAGGTGAACAGTTCACAGTGAAGAGGAAGTCCTCTGGACTACATCTTTAGTGCTTTAAATAACTATTATCCATTTGGATGTAATAAACTAAAATGATTATGTTTTATTGTTTAGAAAGATTATTTATAGGAGAAAAATAAGGAAAAATAATTGTATCACCCTTTCTGTTAAGAATGTAACACAATACAAAAAAAGTAAAACAGCAGTAACAGATCTGCTCAACAAAATCCAAATCTAAGTCTCTTATGACTTGGTAATTTAAACATTTTTTCTTACCGTTCACTTGAAGAATATGAGTTTGATAGAGCTTATCATAGCCATCAGCATAGCAGGTGTAATTTCCCATATGAGTTGTGGTAACCTTAGTAATGTACAAGGACCCATCATCCCCAAAATCCTACCGGGAAAGATTAAAAACAAGGTTATCATAATTATACCTGCATGTCTACAGTAATTATGCTCGTCATCTTGGCAACAAAGCTGTGATGTAAATATCTAACACAACAAATATTAAACCAGAATAGCTGACAGTAATCTGAAACCCAAATATTATATCTGTGAATGGCAAAGTTATTTGATCTTGCCACATATACTGTGTCTATAAAAGAAAACATGACTTTTATTTTAACAATTAGTTAAACTCTGTGTAAGTAATATGATTGTTTATTTAGCTGTGATAGTTATTTACAGAAGAAAAGCTATTTAGGATTGGATCTGATCAGATGGAAAAACTAAATCTCTGCACCATTTAACAAAGTAAATGACATCCTGTGGAATTTGGTCATCCTTTGAAATGAGCAGATACACAGAAAAAAACCTCCTCACTATTCTCGAAGTTTGAGTCACTGTTTTTATCTTTATCCTTTTATATATCTTTAATTGGCATATATGTTCCACTGGATTAGACTGCAAAATCTGACCCTTATTTTGATTCCCAGTTCAATTCTCAGTTCAACTTTAGTTAATAAAATAACATTTAAAATTTACAAGTTGTAAACTATGCCAATTATTGTAAAAATGCATGGAACAATTAACAGTCACTGTTTTATTTTTAGTTGTTATTTTTCATGTCTGCAAGGACCACCGTAGTCCGATCCAGGTTCTTCCAGTCTACATCTCATAGATTCTGAAGTACTTGTACAAATCTTTCTAGGAGCTGGTTTTTTACATTATATTCTACTCTTTCCTTTGTCAAGGACGCTTCTTAACAATTGATATCTTTTCAGTCTCACCTAGCAATCTTTTTATTGTTATATATGCAGTGTATTTACATAAAACAGTGATTAAATTATTTAAGCAAAGAATATAAAATAGAAATGTAAAACTAGGAAAAATGTCTTTCAGTCTCGTAGATAATTTCTGCTATAAAATATTTAATTCAGAAATTAAAGCATATAAACTAATATGAAAAACATGCAAAACACAGTCACTGTTTCATACTAGGAAAAAGTATGCTGGATCTTCCATGGCATGTAGGTCCGCCCCTGTTCCTGAAGGGAACCCATGCTCTATAATCATATGCCTAATGTTAATATAGTCTATCAAACTCAGCTACCTTTCTTGTGTATTAAAAAGCTGTTTCAAATCTTCTCAGTATTCTCATGTATATGATACAGCTTTTTTTTAAATTTTTATCCTAAAGTTATTCATGGTCAGCTTGTAGCCCTTTTATATTCCTTAACACAGTCTCTAAAATAGCCTTTAAAATCTTTAAATAACTTAAAATATCCTCTCCTTCTGATTAACCACAGGACACGGTACTATAAAATACACACGTACACACACACATTATGATTATATGCAACACAAATATTCACACACAGGCTCACAGTATCCAACAGGTGTGTGATTCATTAGAATAGGGACAAGCACCAAGCTGCAATATCTATGTCTCATCAGATTCAGTGATTCATTACAGAAGCACTACTTTTGTAAATGGATTTCAGGGATCTGGTATTCTCAAGGCAAGTGTTACTGGTAAAAACCATAGCAAAGATGACTTTCACTACATCAGCCTCTTCCAGTTGTGTTTCATGAGGTCCCATGCCCCACTCAGCAGCAGGCCCATATTTTCCCTAGTCCCTAGTTCCTTTTACTGCTGCTATAAGCCCGGAAGCCCTGTAGAAGACCTTCTTGCTGTCCTTCATGTCCATCACCAAATTCAATTTCAGGTGGGCTTTGGCTTTCCTAACCCTTCACATTCAAATAGCATCTCTATGTTCTTCCTGGGTTACCTGTCCTTGCTTCCACCTTTCTTCCTTTGTATTCGAGTTCTGTCAGGAGATCCCCGTTCATTAACACAGACCTCTGGCTGCCTTTGATTTCCTGTTCATTGTGACAGACCATTCTTAAGGAGGAGGTGATCCTTGAAAATCAACTAGCTCTCTTAGACCCCTCTTCTTTCCAGCTTGGTCTCTTATGGGATTCTTCCAAGCATGCCCTTGAACAGGCCAAAGTCTACTCTCCTGAAATCTAGGGTTGTGCTCCTGCTTTTTGCCTTGCCTCCTTGACTCTACCATCTCATAGTCACTGCACCCAAGGTTGCCCTGACCTTTATATTCCCAACCAGTTACTCTTTCTTTGCAAGCATGAGGTCCAGTAGATCATTTCCTTTTGCTGCCTCCTCTATTGTGCGTGTTAACATCATGACTATCTAAGATACCAGGCTCAAACGAGAGGTAAACGTTAAGGCATTATAAAAATGTTCTTCTGGTCCAACTAAATTGTATACAACCCTAGGGAATAATCAAAAATCTGCTGATGTTAGAGCAAAAGGAATTACTACTGTTCAAGGTGAACAGCCACTGCATTGCTTAGCTTTTCATCAGCTACTTATGTGATTATATAACAAAAAGACCTGATAAAATTGAACCCTGTAACAGGACAGTGTTGACTAAATCATGTCTGAATTGCCGATTTTCTGAACTCTTCAAGTTAATCATACTTTAGAGTCTGACCAAACATACCATTTATGAAAAAAACAAGAGCATCTATACAAGTGACATAAGAACTTTATAAACACATGTACTCAGACTAGTGAAATCTTCTGTGATACAACCACATTGCTGTACTTTCTCTTTTCATAGTTAGACTCGGGCATCTTTCTTTTCTCCTTTTCCATCATTAAGCTTAAAATTTTACAGGAGCTGGATACAAGGAAACATCTGAATTACTGACATATCTCCAAACAACAGCATAAAGCTCAAAGTAAATTCTTCTGTTCTACGTGTCAATGATAGAATAGATTATGAGCTCTGGAAATCTCTGAAACTCTCTCCTTGGTTCTCCTTTGTAATCAACCCTGTTTGTAACTGACTGTGACAAAGGGGAAAAAAAAAAAAAAAGAAAAAAATTGTCGTAGTTCAATGAAGGTGGTTGTGCAAAAAACTGTCCCCTCAAACCTAGCACAGTTTTCCCTGGGTTCAGCTTATCCTTTTTGGATATCCTTAATGTATGCTTTCTTTGTTATCAATGAAAGAGAAAAAAAAAAGTAATTTAAAAAAGTGTTTAAATATGCATCATACTATTGAACCAAAACATTTTTAGAAGCACATCTTTCCTTATACCATAAAACATCTCTACTAGTGTTGCATTCCTGTCCTGGTTTCAGCTTGGACAAGAGCAAATTTTCTTCCTAGTAGCTGGCACAGTGCTGTGTTTTGGATTTAGTAGTAGAAAAAGGTTGGTAACTCACTGATGGTCTAGTTGTTGCTAAGCAGTGCTTACACAAGTCAAGGACTTTTTCAGCTTCCCCTGCTCTGCCCGGTGCACAAGAAGCTGGGAGGGAGCACAGCAGGACAGCTGACCCCGACTGGCCCAAGGGCTATGCCAGACCATAGGACATTATGCTCACTATATAAATGAGGGGAGTTGGCCGGGGGCAGCAATCACAGCTCAGGGACTGGCTGGGCATCAGTCAGTGGGTGGTGAGCAGTTGCAACCCTTGTTTTTCCTGGGTTTTGTTTCCCTCTCTCTCTCATTGTTTTCCTTTTCATTACAATTTATTCTTATATTTTATTTTCTTTCAATGATTAAACTGTTCTTATCTTGACCCATGAGTTTTCTTACTTTTTCTCTTCAGATTCTCTCCCCCACCCCACCGGGGAGGCGGGGGAGGGTGAGCAAGCAGCTGTGTCGTGCTTGGCTGTCAACTGGGGTTAAAACATCACAACTCCATATTGCATTTGTACCAAGTTCACCAGTTTAAATAGGGATAATGGCCAGATATCACTGAAGCAGAATTCTTGCAGCAAAGAGACTGAAGCTGCAGTTACATGAAGTATTACAGATCATCATCTTGATACATCATCTTGAGTTTAAGCAAGAACATGTAATTTAAGGAATTCTTTGGCTGAAATTCCCCTAAGCCTTTACATATATATATTCTGCACCTGTCCCAGAACTACTGTAATGTCTGTGGAGCTCTAAAGGTTCATCTCCCTGTATCAAGGGGAGGAAAAATTCTACATTAACTCAGAGATGCCGTTTCTCTTAAGCTCTTGAGTTAAACTAGCCTCCAGTTTATTTAAAAAATAAGGCAATGTTGAGGTCCTTGGTATCACACATCAGAGACAAGCAGCAGATCATTCTTTCCTCCATTGTTCTGTAAAAATTATTGAGGTCCAGTAGAGCATTTCCTTGTGTTCTACTTGTGTATGTTCAATTTTGTAGCTGGCAAGGAAAATGTACCACAAACATACCAAAGGGTTCAGGTAACATATAACAATGAACGCTTGCATACTGATCGTAGTTTTAGCTATACACATGACTTTATTGCCTGAGTGTGTGAATCAGTCTGCAAAACCATTTACCGTTGTTCCATAGCAAGTTACCACTGAAGAAATACATTTTTTAAAAACTTGAGAGTGAACCTACAAGGAGATTACTTAGGAGATAGTTCATGTTTATCAAATCTAATTAGAAAACCTCTAAGGAAGAAATTCTACAATTTGTATTTACCTAGCTTCCCTATTATGAAATCTAAATTTATGTTGCTGTAATTTAATTCCATTGCATATTGCCCTACCTAAAAAGCAATTGGAGAAAAACTTTTGGTAGTTTTTTCTTTTTTGATTACAACAAAACTCACATTTAGCCTGTTATCCACTATAACTTCTAGATGTTTAATTTAAACAATTATTTAGATTGTATGCTGATACAAGGGATAACTTTAAGCTGATTTTCCTAAATGCAAAACATTGCCCTTTTCCTTGCTGGATGATTTCCTATACTTTTCCAGTTATTTCTTTAGTCTAAATTAGTGCTATTTTCAAACACAGTTGCAGCCCTTCATAAATTGGTGGCATCTAGATAACATTTCCTGAGATTAAAAGGTGTAAACGTCTGTACTAAAATCAAGAAATAGTGTATCTGTGCTATTTCCTCTATCCAGAAGGCCTGTCACTATACTACAGAAGGAAATTTAACAGTTGGCAGTTGGCATTGAGTAAATTGGAACATGCCAACTGGAATATTCTCTACCCAATCCTATAACCGATAGTGCCAGGGAAGAGGTCTTATGGGAGAGACCATAGGAACATGCAAGACACTCAATGTGTACACAGGGGACAACTCCAATGAGAAATTAAGACACTCAAGAAAAGTGAACCAAAGAGACATTTGGGGGATCTCATGCCCCAACCTCAGGACTGTACATGACTCAGATGGACCTGCTATGCTGACCTGTGCAACTGGACAGAGCCACCTTCCAGGCCACAAAATGAGCTGCCACACTCACCCACCCCACTCTAGCTTCTCTCCTGGACTGCACAGTTTCTCAGGTGGAACAGGAGAGTTGCATAATTCATGAAACCACGTGTATCTGTGATTAAAGTGTTTTGGTATCCAAGCCCACTTAACCTCTGTGCTGTCAGTTTGGTCCTAAAAGGCAACATCCCAGCAGAAAACATTTTGTTCCTTTTTGCCTTTATATTTGTAGAATTCTTATATGCATCATGTTAAAATCAACTCAATCTTTGTTTCTTCACAAACTTTGTAAGCTTCTCTATACATTCCTCAAATTCACAGAACAGTCTGTCAAAACCTTTTAAAAACAGAAAATACAGCTATAATATCTCACTCAGGGAGTCTGTAAGCTGCACATTAAAAGAATTTTGATAAAAAAATATTACTATATTCTGCCTAATTCTTACATTCTATCCTTTGAATGTTATCAATGACAAAATACTGGGCTAGATAAAGCTCTGGTTCATTATGACTATTCTTCCATGATCTCACTTACTACTTTCCCAATTTATTGGGATTTTTTTTTTTCAGTCCTCACTGCATTACTTTCCAGTTTTTCGTCTTTCCCAGAGAACATTAAGTCAGTGATTTTATGTTCGCATTTCACTCAAGGTGCCTTTCACTATAACATCTTCAGTCTTCTAATAGACTGAAATTTAAACATGAAAATTGAAGTCTAGACAAACTTCCCTTTAAATTTTCAGTTTTCTTTCCAAAATCCCTAAATATACTAAGAATATTTATTTAGAAAACATAGTTCTCACTGTATTTCTTCACCCAAAGGTGTTTGGGCAACGAAATTTCACATTGCACAACTCTGTGCTTCAGATGATTCTGCCTTTCTTAAGATAATTATAGCTTTCTGTATCAGCACTTCAGTTACACAGACAATATTTCTACCAGGTCTTCAATCTGCCATTATATAAGTTACCACTACAAAAAAAAAAAAAAAAAAAAAAAAAAGGAAAAAAGAACCCCCTTTAATGCTTACTTTTAAACTTTGATTATGTGAACCAATACAACTATATTTCCTTTCAAAAAACTCCACCTGAATAGCTCCAGCGGTCTTCCTAGGTGGATTAAAAAATCATTATCTCTTTCCGAAGTGTACGAAGCAGTAAGTTCAATTAACTTTTTTCTCCTTACTAGCTAAACATATGTTTTCAAAGTGTTGCTCTTCAAGTTATTAGTGAAAGAATGAAGAACGACTCTTCAGAAGAGCCACACTAGAGGTACTTACACTTCATCTTGCAAATGGCTAATATTATTGCTGCCTAAATTTTGCCTAATCTCTGCCAAAGGTATTTGTGAACAAATAGGACATCGGATGGAGTGTATTAACATTTAACTGCTACAATGCAGTCTGGAGACTATAATTTAACGTTCCTTCTGCTAAGTCATTAGATATTGCTTTGAAGCACACTTACCTGTTCCAGGCCTTTGCCTGATTCACTGTAGCGTGATGATATCTTTAGGTACTATAGCTATTTTCTACATAAACGTATGTCTGTGTTACGGCTTCTCCCTTCTTTTTCATAGAAACCATGGATAAAACATCCCTGTGGCTATTTTACTCCAAGACATCAGTATTTCAAATAGGATTCCCGCACAACATAGCAATTTTATCACTCAGAGTTTGGGGTTTATGGATGAGGGCTTTTTGTTGTGGTGGTAGGTTTGGGTATTTTTGTTGTTTGGTTTGGGTTTTTTACAACTACAAAACAAATGTCCCTAGTTTATTGTTATACCGAGTTCAATGTCTGTTTTGTTAATGAAAGCAAACAATTCAATACAAAGAGAACGGAATGTTCTAAGCAGCATTTGGAAAGGGATGGTGAAGTATAGACAGTTCTTTGACACTAAATGTTGACATATATTTAGTGTTTTATAGAATAAATCACAAGCTAAGTCACTGAAAAACCCTGCATCCATACAGGCATCATTGAACCAGAACCTCCAAACATCAACAGCAATACATATAGAACAGGGGTTTTTTACCTTTTGAAAAAAATATTTCATGACCCTAAAAACATTGCTACAAGCTCAATTTTTGTTAAATAGACTACTGTTCAAATAGAAATGGCATGGTACTTGTACAATTAAATTGAGAAACTCTAATTATTTTTGTCATGCATGAAAAAGATAGAATTGAACAATTATTTTAACAATGATTCCACTGCAACACTGTTCTGTTGAAGGACTTGACATTTAAGAATCATTATACGTGTCATGAATAAAGAGTAAAGGAATATGGAAAGAAAACATTCATTTGACAATGAATCTTTGCTTAGTTGTCTTAGTGTTAATACAACAGAAACCTAAGGTGATTTTTGTTTATAAATCAATAATTATTTCCTTTGGTTTTATAGCTTGCTTTCATATGCTAATTCTTTGCATATGAGAGAATCTATGATCATTTGCCTGCACTTCTTCATTAGCAGCTCTAGAAAGACTGCTGCCAGCTCTCCCCACAGGAGAATGTATAATGAAACAGACTGCTTGAATTTCTTCATCACCATAGAGACTAAGATTTTTTTTCTGTTTTGGTTTGTGGGGCTTTTTTAAACCACAGTTAATTTACTGTCAATATAGTGCTTTCTTAAATAATTTTTTTTTTGCTTTGTATAAAAAACCCTCTGTACTACAAATCTTGAGTATTCTCTCATCTAGAAATCACAACCTTCCCCCCAAAAAAATCTCCCCCAAAATGAAAAATACCACATCTTTATTTTCCTTTTCACTCATTGCATCCCCACTGTTCCCTGCCCAAATCTCACTTGCAACACATAACTGAGAATTCAGTTCAGAAAATTGAATTAGGAATGCAGTTTAGATTTAGGTAATGTGAAGCCATTAATGCCAAATATGACAAAAGACTTCTTTTTTTAAATCAGAAAACATGACTGTTCTAGAAAAGAAGGCCTAACTCCCTCAGAAAATAACTTTTGATCTAGTGCTTAGAGTCCCAAGTAACACATAGGTTAAATCATTAATGTACATAATTAGGACTTGGTACCTGGGTCTTTCACATTCTGAGTGATCCAAAGGGTTCATCTTGAACTCAAAAAATAGGAAAAAATAGGAAATAAATGTTTTTGTTGTTGTTGTTGTTGTTTGGTGGGCTTTTTATTATAATTTTCTTTCTGTTTTTTTATGTGTTTTTGTTGTTGTTGTTGTTTGGTGGGCTTTTTATTACTTTGGGCGTTTTTTTTTACTCTTGTAATTTTTTAAGCCTAGATGATAATGTTCTGAGCAGCATTTCAGCCTCACCTTTTCACACAGAGCTCCAAACATTTTCTAAAACTGAACATATTGTATTTAAGAGATCTATGAACTGGTTAAGAATCTTCTTTTGAAATTTCCCCTCTGTAAGCTCAGTTTCTGACAGCTGATGAATTCTATGTGTTTTTCCTGGAACACCAGCAAGCTCCAGTACCTCAACATTAGTACATAGTAAAAAGTCATTTTTATGCACCATAGTTTACACGTACACACTTTCACAGTACTGATTTTATGGCGTCTGTTTCATGTAGGTCAGAAGAAACAATTGATTCAATCTTCTTATGGCATTAACATTTTCAACTTCTATACACACTTTCACAGTACTGTTACACAGTTTCATGTAGGTCAGAAGAAACAATTGATACAATCTTCTTATGGCATTAACATTTTCAACTTCTAAAGAACTTCAAAATATTACTTTTAACTTCAAAACTCCACACTGTTGAAAGGAAAAGAAAAAGGAAGAAGAAGCAGCAAAAGGAGGATGAAGAAAAAGAGAGAAAAGAAAGACAAAAAGATAATAAGGAAAATAATAAGAGAAGAATACAGGAATGAAGACTTGAGAACTGAAGATGTGAATTCTTAGTTACATTATCCTCAGACAGAAAAAAATAAAAGTACTGGGTCCTTAATAAATGGAATTAGCAAGTATGAAATATTTTGAACTAATAGCTTTTTGATTACATATGAAACCTGTATTTCTATTTGCAGTCTTTGACAAACATAAAGCACAGAAGAAAATTATATTGGTTGGTATCTTTTTTACTGATGGTTAATAATGTAAACACTGTAACACTATTATACAAGCTCAATGATAATGACAACACAATTTAGGTGGGGATTTTCCCCCCCTCCTTTTTAAAGAAAAATCTTGATTTTCTTATGGGAAAAGGAAAAAAAAAATCATGTGTCTCTGAACTGATCAGGAAAATAATTTTGCATTGGTCTGCTATGGAAAGGCTGTATCAATAATGACAGCCATCTAGATATTTTCAAAACAATGGTGGTTTGTTTGTAAAACACAGCCAGCACACATAATCCCTTTGTTTCCCCTAAACATCCACCCATGCTTTCTACATTTGATTTCAGTCGACTCATGGAAGCACCAGTAATACTAATGTTGCATTTTTGTTCGTATTTTACATACGTATTTTTCAGCATCTGTAACTGAGAGGACACAGAGAATAGAAAACTTTTTGAGAGTTATGGAAACATTTTAAAAAATAATTATTGATGCATGCTTGGTTTGCCAGATGAATTCAGCTCAGGCTTTTCAAGCTAATGTCAATTTTACAACTCCACCTTTCCAAGTAATCGGTTTCTCTGTTCATGTTGGCACAGCAATGCAACTCTGCTATTTGCTATTGCATGTCAGGAAGAAATTAAATTGTATAAAGAAATCTGAGAATAATTGCATTTGGCACAAATCCAAGATTTTAAAAGTTCTTCTTCTAGCTCAAGAGGGAAAACGAAACCTAAATTTTCTAAGTGCAAATTTTACATACCTTCTCCCAATCTCATATTTTACAGCTGCAATAAGAACAAATCATGAATCTAGTGTAAAATCACTGTTTGAAGAACCAGCCTGACAGACAATTGTAAATCAAGTCAAAGCTTAAAGACAGAAAGAACACAGAGCAATACAGTAAGTAGCAGGATAGTATATATGGTAGAAAGTGACAGGATCTTAAAAGAAACTCTACTCTGAAGAATGTAACACCAGACAATTGTTCGTGGTTATTAATGCAGGCTAACTTTAGTCAAGGGAAATTAATCTTCCTAAGCTTCCTTTACAGTCAGTTGGGAAAGCTAAAGGTAGCAAAATCCTTTCATGGGACAGTTCAGTGAATTTGTCTTTACTCATTGCTTTGAGTTACCATATACCCCTCTCTGCTGACCATGGAAACAAACTTCCGAGCTACAATTAGACACTGTAAGAATTTAATTGGTCCCTCTGTTTCCTGACACTGGGGAAACTGGGGGAAAAAAAAGAGAAGTCATTTTTACAAGGGTATTTTTCAGCACAGTAAGGGATCCTCACTTGCACCACTCTACTGCTAATGGAGAAAAAGGTGATCATCCAGTGAGTACTTCCAAATCTAGGTAAATCTCAGATTTTGAAGAAGTCTTCATCCATACCTACCTAAGCTTGTCTTACAAATGGTCAATGCCTCTTCCTGAAATAGGACACTGTAATGCACGAGCCCTGACCACAAGTTGAATTGAACAGAATTTGTCTGTATTTACCAAATCTGAGAAAAATTTTATTTCTATGACTATAAATGAAGAGACTAACCCGGTATGTACTTAAATAAGTAGAGATGTGTGATTTTTCCTTTATTTTCTTGGCTACAGTAAGGACTGCAGTTTCACTTCATGAGGAAATAGTAACATCTAATAAATGGCAACATCCATTATTCTATAGAAAACATGCAGCAGCTTTGTTCTTTTCAAACTATGTCAGTGGATTAAAGATTGGTTTTGCTATTTTGAAACCTAATGTTACAAGTTTCCTAAGAACCTGAAGAAGGACCACACAGAAAAGTGCCCCTCACTCTTAGATCACCAGGGAGAATAACAACTTCACCTTATACATAGTCGTGGAAAGAGAATTTGGATCTTGTATATTGGAGATACAGTCTAGACATAAGTGACAGGTTTGCCAAAGTACTTGAGCTCTTGAGGCTAGCCATAAAACATCACTAATCTTTTACTTCCCCAAACCCTCTATAACATGCTATCTTGCTATGAATCTGCAATAATGACTGCAAATTTATTTAGACATTTAAAATCTCCAACTGAGTAGATACAACTTATTTAAAATGGAAATGTCAGAATGCTCTGATACTTTTATTGGTTCATGTTACACACAGAGATCTTCAGAATGACTCACATACCATTTAACTTCTACTCCTTTTTAACACAACAAATTGTTATATAATCAGATTTAATCAGATACAGCTATCTGACATTTGTTTCTCATATATTTTTCAATTTATCATCATAAGAGTGACATGAATTTATAATAATTACCCGATTACCACAGTTTATTACAATTCCCCCAAACAGTTCTTTTTTTTTTTAATTGGCTTTGATTGTACATGTATTTATTATTACACTCCAAGACAGATCTGCAAAAAGAAACTAGCTTTGCACTCTGCAGTTTACTTGTGGCAGCACACATCCCAAGTGATATCTAAGTCCTAGGAGGCCCCAAAGAAGCAGAAGTACTGACACAATTTATGCTTTAAGGTACCTCAATTTGGGGTCAGATTTGTGGAATGAGCTTGGCAGGAGCATCCCCATTTCTACTTTCTTTCTTTAAACACATTTTATTTGTAGGAAGAGTGCAAAGAAATCATTGAATACTTCCTAAATTTCCTGATTCTAAAAGCATCGACTCTTCATAATTACAGTGGGATAAGATTGAACTTATTTTCAATCACTTAGCTTACAAGCACATTTGTTTTAAATTTTTAAAGTTTACTGGAGATTTTGATCTTCCTATTGCATAAAATACTGGGTTTCATCTTTAGTTTCATGAGTACAAACCCCTTTCCTTATGTTGGCAATAATTCACATCTTTGATTCCTGAAGTGCCCTCATCTTAAAGCAATAGAAGTCACTTATTTTATTTCACAGATACAAATTTCTCAGGGTGTTTCCTAACCTCAAGAGAATCTACACACAGTACAAAAGTAACCCTTTAAACTTTCATATTACTAAAGTTATCATCCAATTTTCATCCAGTCCATCCCACGTATTTCTGTACTACCCAGGAGTGAGACAGATAGGCAGGCCGAGTGTCTCCAAGCTTTATGCAGTCTGCAAAAGCTCTGCAGGATAAATTTTGTTTTATTACAAACTACCCTGTATAGACGTGATCAACCAACCAACCAACGGGCAACAAAATACCTTGTCAAACACATACAGCTTTCAAATATCTTGCAGACAAAACTACCTAAACCAAAAAAGATAGAGATTGGCAGGGAACCTCCTACTACGTGACAGCTGAAGAGGAGATGCAGAGATGTCCTGGTTTCAGCTTGGACAAGAGCAAATTTTCTTCCTAGTAGCTGGCACAGTGCTGTGTTTTGGATTTAGTAGTAGAAAAAGGTTGGTAACACACTGATGGTTTAGTTGTTGCTGATCAGTGCTTACACCAGTCGAGGACTTTTTCAGCTTCCCCTGCTCTGCCCGGT
Organism: Egretta garzetta; assembly: GCF_000687185.1. Classification (NCBI taxonomy): domain Eukaryota; kingdom Metazoa; phylum Chordata; class Aves; order Pelecaniformes; family Ardeidae; genus Egretta; species Egretta garzetta. Next base: position 447,056 of record NW_009259857.1, read on the forward strand.
GCACAAGAAGCTGGGAGGGGGCACAGCCGGGACAGCTGACCCCAACTGGCCCAAGGGCTATGCCAGACCATAGGACGTCATGCTCAGTGTATAAGCCAGGGGGATTTGGCTGGAGGGCAGTGACCGCAGCTCCGGGACTGGCTGGGTGTCAGTCAGCGGGCGGTGAGCAGTTGCATCACTTGTTTTTGCTGGGTTTTGTTTCTCTCTCTCTTGTTGTTTCCCTTTTCATTACAATTTATTCTTATTATTTTATTTTATTCTATTTCAATTATTAAACCGTTCTTATCTTGACCCATGAGTTTTCTTACTTTTGCTTTTCAGATTCTCTCCCCCATCGCACTGGGGGGGAGGGTGAGCAAGTGGCTGTGTGGTGCTTGGTTGCCCATTGGGGCTTAACCATGACAGGGGAAGAAAAGAAAAAATAGACCTAGTACCTTCAAACCTGATTTTGAAAATCAGAATGACTCATTTTAGGTTATTCTTAGGGCACAAGGGAGAAAAAAGCATATCGTAAACTTGAATAGTTTTCTTTAAGATGATCTCATTTTCTATGTGGCATTGATGTATGATCTCCAGACAACAGCAGAGAGAAAATAGGGCCAGTCACACCCATTGCTGGGGTTATCAATACAGGGCCATTTGTGTCAGTTTGTTATCAAGTATGTTATATAAGAAGCTGGCGCATACATGCTTAGAAAGACTTTGAATGGAAATCCTATACAAAAGATGTTTATATACTGTATATATATATCTGAATACATAAAACAAAGTGAGTGACAGCTGTCCACTGTTATCCTTTGCTCTTTGCTTATAAAATCAAAATATCGAGAGCTTGAATGCTAGCGCTTCACTTAACAAGGGTCCAGCCCAGACTGACACATTCAATACTCATAAAAATATTTTTCTTAGAGCCTTTTAATCAAACAGCAAATTCCAGTCAACTTGAACTAAGCGCTTAACCTGAACTATGAGCTAGAGTACAATGAGCAAAGGCTAAATTATAGTAATAAAAAATTGAAAGCTGAGACAATTTACATTTAATACCAATCTTAGTTATCTGCAAGCATCACACACATTGTCTTTGCTCAAACCGCTAAGACAACATGACATGTTCATCTGCCTAATCTTTTATCACAAGAAAGCTTTACTAGGCAAGATCAATTCCTTGATGTCAATGAAAGAAAAGACACTTCAGTATCATTGGCAGCAACCTCAAGACCTTCACCGCAACCACTGAAGCTAGTTATAAAGGAACACTTTTTGCTTTTTTTCTTCTCCCCTCTCTACATAAATGAATTGTGATAATACTTTTTAGTTATAGCCTTCGTATCCTCTGGTCATGGTTTCTGATCAGGTAAACTGTAAGCTATTGCAAGAAGAACCTGGTACAAAACAAGATAAATTACAGAGTTCAGAAAATTGTCTGTTAAAAAGTTTCAGCATGTGTTGCCACTGACAAACATATTTTCTAGACCTGTACCAAGTACGACTCCTGTTATTTTACTAATACAAAGCCAAGATGTTATGTAAAGTTAACAAGCCTACAGGTATCATATATTTTGATGGTTGTTCATATACAAGTACAATAGCATAATGCTGAACTAACAAAATCTTACATTTTGTACACGTTATGACCAGTATGATACTTATGTTTCTCCTTTCCAGTACATACCTTTCTGTTAGATCTAGTGTGTCTTCAAGTCACAGAAATGAGGATGGAAACTCCCCATTTCCTAAAGGGATTGTGAATAGTGGTCATTAATATTTTCTGGCTGTTATTAACAAAGTAAAGAAATCTTGCTGATATGTAGCAACTTCATTATTATTAAACACACACATCATTTGTTTTATATATAAGTTTACCATATCCTGCTACTTGCAAAATTCTTAGTAAACTGTGTATTATTTTGAAGCAAACTGCCTAAGTGAGGTACATGTGTTTCTTATGCATAACAGTGTTAAAAAAAAAAAAAAATCAAACACAAGTACTTTGGGTTGCACAGTTGAAAATCAGACCATCAACTCCAGTTAAACAAAACACTTATATAAAAGATTTATATTCAAATCAAAGAGTATCACACTGAGTCATGGCCATATTCTTGTGTTCTCTTTGAATTGAGAGTAACAGGTTCTCTCTTCTGTGAGACATCCACTGCTTCAATTTTACTACTGCTGTGCCAACCATAATAAATAAGCCTCTTCTGTTGCAACAATAGCTAACTCTTTGTTAACTGACTTCAAGTTTCTATGGGATCTCCCAAGACAATTTTACTTCTCAGTAAACCATGAGTGTTTATATTTGTCTCCTGTATTTAATTTTTGCCTTTTTAACTACTGCTCTCTGTAACAGACCCAAAAATTCGTTAGAAGTACAAGTCGCTTATGAACCATGAAGCTATATATACTATGACTTCTTTTTTCACCTTTGTTCTATGCTTTCATATTAAACAATGGGACAGCACTATTCATTGGAAAGCTTCTATACTATTGCCAACCATATGTAACTGTATTACTGAAATACCATCATACAGATTTTTCTTATATACAGTATAGCCTTTACTTTGGAAGACTGAAATGCACAGAAATTCGCTTTCTATTGCTGATCCCTCCAGCTACCCCTTGGTTTCAACTATATTTTACTCTAATTATAACTCTATCATCAACAGTTGTTAACTGATCATAGAAGTCACATCAGAAATAAGAACTTTAATATGGAAAAGTTGGAGAAAAGGCAACTTTTTTCCCTGCCTTCCTTTTACTATAATTTAAAATGTTAATTTTTTAACACTCAAAATTCCAATTTCTTGTCTCATGTCAAAACCAATGTATATCATGTCAAAAACATGAAGGCAAAACAGGATTTCAGTCATCTTTCATTAACTACAAGTGACAATATCAGGAAATTCACAGAATTCCTAACATTTGCCAAATTGCTGCACAAAATTTAAAATGTCTCATAGACAAAAGTGATATGGTGTGATATTTTACTGTGCCCGAGTATGGCAATTCCATTTTATTTCTCATTAAAAAAAAGTTCTGCAAAACCAGACTTTTGCCTGTAAGGAACAAATATTATACACAGGAAGATATAGATTCAACCCAATTAAGTAACATGACAATTTGAAATTAAATGCATAACTATTGCTGTTATCAAAATTCTGAAGAATAAATGGACACCCAAATCTGATTTTAAACCAGACAAGATAACCTACTTCAGATGAGAGTAGATAAGAATGTTTTCTTTTACTAAGGTACTCTGAATTTTATTTTATGTTGAAATTTTTTCTTTTATTTTTTTCTTCAATCATTCAGTTAAATATCTATATGAAAAGATTTAACATTGGAAAACATTAAGATATCTTCCTCAGAAAGTTCTAGAATAAAAATGTTAATCATCAGCAAAACAAAAACATATTTGGTAAGTATTTTTGCGTAACTGTCAAAAATCTAGTCACTTCTATCTTATTTTGCCCGCAAAAAAATAAAGAATGCAGATTCAGTGAACCTCTGTAAATTTGCCTGAATTTTCCTTACTTTAGGGCAGAATAAATTTTTATACCAAACCAAATTAGACATTATTTAGGAACACTGTTTCAAAGTCTCTACTTCTGGTTGGAGTCCTAAGTGCTACAATAGACAGGCATACACAAAAGGAAAATTAGATGGACATTTGTTCCCCAATGCACAAATGCATCTTCCTTTTTGTAATCCCCACCCACTTTGAAGAATACATCTCCTACATTCTTTATCAGACTAGAAGAAGCCCAGAGCACGCTTCAAAGAAAAAAATAATCCTGTGAAAAGCGAGACAGACTGAAAAGTTGACTCTCCAACAGGACTTGGCAGAATGTTTTGGAATGTCGAAAATAGAAAATGAAAGCTTTCACCACCAGATATAACAATTCCAACTCAGGCAAGTAACCACCAATGTATGTCATTACTGTACAGATGTTCCAAAGACTGTGTAAAAATGTATGGTTTTATCAATCTTATTACCTGTAAAGCATTGCCAAAATGAGAGTCAGGAGAAGACAGGGCAGCAAACATAACAAAAGGCAAAATGAGCCCAGCTGAGAACAGTCAGAAGGAGATTGTAGAGATGACCATCCCCAAGACTTTTCTTCAGCTCACACTTGAACCGTGACAAGATGGTGGAGGAAGAAAGAGCGCCCATTGCTTTATTTAGCAATTGTTCCCAATGTTTCAAGGTTTTCATGATCATGACATGTAAATTTGTCACAGTATTAATTGTGGTAAATGTAAACAAAAATTATTAAAAGCCTGTAAAATACACTACAGTTAAAAATTCAGTGTTTTAGCTATATAGATGTGAACTAGAAATAGGAAAATCAAGCAAAACTACAGGAACCATTAAAAGTACTGACAGAAAGAGGCGTTACCAGAATTCATATTAAATTCAGGAAAACTTTTAGTTTATTTTATCTCTCCTCTTTAACAGAATAATGAAAACACTTTGGCAATGGAGACAAAGGTTACTTATATCCAAATAGAAAAAGTTCTGAATGGAAGCTTTTGAAAAAGGAGCTCTAGATTATCAAGACGCCTATATAAAAATGGTATAAAAATGACAAGGAAAGGAAGAATACACAAGACAGTGATAACATTTACATATGGCACAAAACTTTAGGTGATGAAAGAGAAATCAGTCTGTAGTAAAGTAGATCGTCAATAAAATTTAGATATGAATTGATATATGATATTTGGAGTACGGTTGATAGATCACTGAGAAGTTTGATTCAGGGAAACATTAAGTGTCATCATTTGAAAACATGGCAGATACACCACCTTCTGTGGTAACCCTGACAGAGGTCACAAATTAAGAAGGCTTGATCTGGACAAGTGATTTGCTTCATGTCATTTTTGCAGGTAGTGGTACTGGTGATTTTATAGGGGGGTGGCAATTTTCTTTTTGAGTCAGTACTGAATCAATACCTCGGTACACTTCTGGATTTTTTTTTTTAATTATTATTTTAAATATTACAAATGCTGTATGAGCCAATGGTACACTTCTGGATTTTTTTTTTTTAATTATTGTTATTTTAAATATTACAAATGCTGTATGAGCCAAATTCCCAATAGGTAATTATGTCCTACCTATCTTAACTCTTCCTCCTGGGATGCTTGGGAGGAGGTGCAGAAAGGGTTTCTTTTTTTGGTGTTTAAGCAATTGTGCCTCCCTGTTCAATGAAACGGACTCTTGGATATCAAAACTTTTTTGTTACTGGTGATGTGGCCCTCCTATTTAATGTGCTATAGCAATGATTTGAAAGTCAGGGCTATGAGCCACGGGAGGCCATTATTAACAAAGCATCTTTCTTATGCTTTTAAAGAAGGACTGACATTTCCTGCTAGCTGTAAGCCTAGTCCAGGTTGCTCTTTTGAGACTTCTTTTTTAAAAATAATAACCTGAAAAGCTCAGTATTCTTCATGCATCCTATAAAATTCTTTCACGCAATTCTTATCAAAGCTGTGGAAAGCAGCAAGTCTAGCAGGATAGCAAAAGTAGGGCAAAATGACCTGCACAAGTTGGAAAAATATATATGTAACTAGGAGTAAAAGCATTGAAAAAGGATGTTGGTTTTCACCCAGACGAGGGAATGTATACTGTAGAAAAAAAAAAAAAAAAGGCTAAGTCTATAACTGTACATAAATGTCAAACTGCAATTTTTTCGTTCACTAATAAGAAATTAATAGCACAAGTTGAATTTTCTAGTATCAGCAATACAGAGTGCAGACATAACCTGTATCTCTATATATACACATACAGGAAAAAAAACAAACAGAGAAAACAGTGAGTTTGAACTGAAAAGAAAGGATTGGGGGAGAAAAGCGCTATGGTAATGAAAAAAAGATGCTTACAAAAATTCTGAAGCCAGATTGTAATACAACAAATCAAATAGCTTTCTGTTAATTTTAAAATACAGGGAAGATGGGAAAAAAAAAAAGGTAGGTGTGATAGAAGTTCTAGTGTCACTGAAAAAAGGAGTGGAAGTTAGTATAGCAGTAAGACAATAATAAAGAATGTTGAATGAATACTATGGTAGAAAAATGAAGATGTATTTAAAAGACAGCTTGCTGAAAGGAAAACATTAATGTAAATGAAATCGCTAGCTCTGTACCTTCCTTAAAATATTTCCATGTTTCTACAGAATCTGTTAATTAGTATTTACTATAGAAAACTTAAAAATAAAACAGGCAGAGGCGGGTATAATCATATTGCAAAATACCAAAAATAATAATGATGATGCAAATCAAGTTAGCTGTTATTTTCTGTTTATATTCTCAGTTTTCATTTAGAAATTTCTAAAAAAAAAAGTGTCACTGTTGTATTCTGGAATCCCCAGTGAAACTAGACAGAATCAGCTGCAATGTACAGGAAGATATGTCTACAAGAATAACAATGTTTTGAACATCTTTGATATTCATATATTTCAGCTCACAGAGAATACCCTCTTAAACAGCTGGGGGTACGGAACTATTATTTCAGCTACTCTTCTGAAGATGTGTTCAATGCACTGCATTAAGAAATTGGTTTGGAAGAACCAGTCAATTCAGAAATCCACAATGTCCCTTTTATGTTATTAACAGTTTCTATATATGTCAAAAATATATGGTGCTGCCTTCCAGGTAGTTTAACATGGCTTGCCTGGGGTTATTTTCAAGGATTCCTTCAGGGAAAAGGGGAATGAATGTAGATGTTACCACCTTTCACTGTCACAAGGCCTTTCATTTTTAGCTTCTGAAAAACAAGCAGGAAAACATGAACAGACTCAACTATTTTGGATATGATTAGCAGAAACAGCTCTAGAACACAGAATTATGAGTAGTGCAAGACAAGGGACTCAGCTCTGCAAGAAGCAGTTATTTTGGCCCAGTCTCTCTCTGATGGGAAAAGGACCAGATCATGTTTCCCAGTTACACTGTTAAAAGCATGAGAGTAGATCATGGTCCACAGAGCATGAATCTGTTCACCTCTGAAATCAACATTTTAATTTCTGATGAACATAAAATGAAGCAGAATTGTCTAGCACAAAAGAAGAGAAAGCCCATGAGGATCTTAATGCTTCTTTTTAAAGAGAATCATCAGCTGGCTTAAAGTTAAAATAGTCCCCACCATAAAATGTACATAACAAGTTCTGTGGTACTATAACTTTGATTAAGCTAGAGTTATAGAACTTGCATGTCCAGATTATTTTAACGGGAATCAGTACTTGTTAATGAAACTTGATCAGTCTTTTTCACTGTACTTCATTAACCCAGAAGATTATAGATCAACACTGGCACCTGGTTTAAATGTGTCTTTACAATGTCATGAAAACACAATGTACAGTCTAGCATTCATCATGCCACCACTAAAATAAATATTGGAATAGCTTCAATATTCAAAACAAATAAAACACGTCAAATCTTGCAAGTCTTACGTATATCCAAAATTTCCCTTTGGTGTGATTTAGCCCATTGATAAAGAATTAGGACTCAAAATCAGATTCCAGAAAAGAGAAGAGAAAAACAAAGGATGAGATGATAGATAAAGAACTGAATGAGATGATTGCACTGGTGGTCAAAACTAAATACTTTTGGCATATCTATAAGTAAATAAAAAAGCATTAGAGATTTCATAAAGCCAATTGGCATCTTTGACAACAACTATTTCCACTTTACATTTAAGATGGAATAGAGAAAAAAAATTGTATTTGACCCATTAAATAGAAGAGAAAAAAAAATACATCCTACTTAAAAGAAAGACTGTATAACAGATAAAGGGCAATTCAATATAGATGAAAATAGAAACGTGCTGACTTTGTCAAGTCACTGTTAATCAAATCCAACCACTTCATTAAAAGATTCAGTAGAAAAGGTATGAGAGAGTTGCAGCAGATGGATTTAAGAGGTGTCATAAACATAATGTGCAAGAAAAACCTGCAACTAGGCTGTTAAAGTGAACTTTATATAACCTGGTTGTAACACTCAGAGAATGCTGCTGGACCACACAGAAGACATGACACTGCAATTGCTGCATTTCAGTTTAACTGCTATTTACTAGGGAAAGTTCAAAATAAGCTGGTCAGGAACCAGTTTTTGTATTGAATAAGACTAGTAGCTTTTTGACTACGACACTATGATTTACAAGTTTGATTTGTTCATTGTTGGACTTCCTAAAAAGGAAGAGGTTAGGAGCATCATCTCTGAAGGCAAGGCTGAAGGGAAGGAGATTTCTGTATTCCCTTCACATCATAGGACCCCTGCACTTTCCCTCATACAGGGGTGAGAGAGTCTCACGGAAGACTCCCCAAGATCAGAGGGGCAATGACAAAGATTCAGGGAGGATGAAAACTTCCTGAAGAATGAAGCAAGACCATGCAGACTTTGCTGCAGCAATTCAGAAAGTCACTGAGTTGACTGAAGTCAACACTGGAAGCAGTCATTCCCTCTTTTAGGACACTGGAAAAAGAAGAAAACTGTTTTTATAAATTTTGAATTTCTATTCTGTTTTGTCTATTAATCCTCACTTTTAAGTTTTAAATTTAAGTTCTCCAGTTTATGTCATAATAAGTTCTTTTGAGATTTTTTTACTTTTAAGAGTTGTCTTTGAGGAGCAGAAAAAATATTGAGGCATATTTCCCTGACATTTCTGGCTCACCTGGGACTATTTCATAAATAGAAACACACAAAAAAATAAACTCTTGGCAAACAAGGCATTGCCTTAAAGTCATAAGTGTGTCATACTAAGAATGATTTAACCACGCATAAAGAGAAGTTTGTATGTAGGTCCATACTATCCCATGGGAGAAGACAATGTGAAAGGGAATAATTCATGAGCTTCTCCTGAGAATTTTCTTAAGAATAAAAAAAAAGGGGGAAAAAGGGTGAGAAGTTGGAAGGAAAATAAGAGGGCAGATGTCAGGAGTCCTTTCTAGGAAATATGCTCAGCATTTTGGACAATCGGAAAACATTCTGTCATCAATTGCTGAGCAGATCTCTCCAGAATGGAAGGGAGCATGTTCTTTTAATGGCATCTCCGTTACAGTGTTTTCTGGTTGTGGGTTTTGTT
>NW_009259857.1:456169-491230 GCF_000687185.1 Egretta garzetta
GGGGAGAGGGAGGGGAAGAGGAAGAGGGGAAAGATAAAAAAAGAGAACGCAGACTGCTGAATGATACCCAAAAAGGTAAAACTGTAATCTGTGAATTAATTTTAATAAGATGAACAAATTAGAAGTTTTAACAGAAAGATAATCTAGATGCAACTTCAAAAACACCAAAATGGAAATATTACATGCTTCCCATGAAGGTAGTCTAAAGAAAGATATCATGAGCTTTTATCAAAAAGTAAAAGTTGAACTCTTTTAAAAAAATTACTAATTTAAGTATGTTAGCAGATGTTAAACTTTGCATGTTGACAAGTCATCTAAGTAGATCTTTTATAAATTTAAGAACAAAGGGCAGACATCTTGCAAGAAAAGTGCGACTGCTGACAGATATAGGGAAGAAGTTGAAGGCAAAACTGAAGGAAAAAGTTGAGAAAAAGAATAAAGTAAAATGAGATACAAAAACCATTTAAAAAGTGCATGAACTAACATAAAAAACAGAAATACATATTGGATTTCGGAAGAACAATCTGCTATTTTTAAATTTTCCGTAAGGGAGAATTATTTTCTGTAATGAATAATAAGTTAGATAAAAACATATTCAGAGAAGTAAGTGAAGAAATGTAAGATACAGGATAACAGCAGGAAAAAAAGCCTTTCTAGATGTGTACTAAAATTTCAGCAAAATGTCCTGTGATATCAATTCTGTAGTGAGTCACAGCACAATTATATTATAATTTAAGTAAAATTTGCAGAGGCATATGATTTTTCATGGTTTCATTCAGATGGATGCTGATTATCCCTGACTCCTATTAGTTTCAATGAGAGGAAGATCAGTAACAAAGATGCATTACTTCTACAAATAGTAATTGTAAGTGCCATAAGAAGAGTTGAGGAGTACTAAGGACTTCTAAAATTATCAACTGGATATTATCAGCAACACTACTAATATCTGACCACACACTTCGTAGTGTTCTCTAAGTTATTTCATAATTCTTAAATGCACTACTTAAATTCAATTTTCATTATCAACATTTGAAAGTTAAATGGTATTTCTTAATTTTTCTTTAAAATATCTTAGAGTATATAACACTATTCATTATTTAAGACTGGCTCTTAGCCACTCCACAGCTGACAGCCCTAGACATATACCTTGTATATTTTCAGTAGAGGAGTAGATTATTTTTTCAATAAAATAGAAATTCAACAGCCAAAATTTGAGTTTAGACTTAGACTCTTCTGCTGCTACTTGTTGCATTTTTCCATTTGGCAAAACACTAGGCCATTATATCGTTCTGAGTTTGTCCCTCCCTGAAGTGAATAGCTTAACTCATATTGAGAACTGCATAGTGCAAAAATTTAATTTCTAAGTATGAGCACTTGCTATGGTTTACAAAATTACATTGTCACTACTGCTTAGTCTGTTTGGTTTCCTATGTATGTGCTGATTTCCGGTTAGGATGATCTCTGATGCATTTTGCTGAAAAAATGTATTTATCTATCTTCCCAGGGCAGTACTTGTCATGTTTTTTCATAAAGTATACTACTATTTACACAACATTATTAGTCGTCAGATGCACGGATGTGGTTCTTGTATAACTGAGTAAATTAATAATTCCCAGAGTTAGGCAAACATGATTGTAGTTTATAATCTAGCCTAGAGAACGTTGCCTCTGGGGACACCTTAAATTATGCAAGGACTTAGGGGTTTTGAATGTTTAAAATTGCCTGAATAAGCACAACACATTCTTTGGTGGTTAAATTGCTAGATAAACTGGAGCACGCTATGTTTCCCTCTACATTTGTTCCTTTGAAGTTAATATTTATTTATGTTCTAAATTCATTTTCCACAGTCAAATATAAAACAACTCTCTTTTTTGTCCAATTATTTTTCTTTTCCCCCAATGTTTTATTTTTATTAAATTGCCTGAATAGATTCTAAAGTATGGCTACATAACAACTTTTAAGTAAATGTGAAACTGTAAGGACCAAATAGGGAATGTATGATGAACAAGGTTCAGGAAGGTATGGAATAACCAAAGAAATATGGAAGGAAAAAAAAAAAACAAAAACTAAGGAAAGATCTAGAAATAAATACAGGGGAATAAGTCAGTGCACATAGTGAAACATGTAACATAAATTTTGAAGAAAAAAGACTCTGGGGGCTAATTTTACTCAATGTTTTTATGACCATTCTTTTTTTTTTTTTTTTTTTTTTTTTTTTTTTGTATCAAGACTCCATTAGCTCTTTCTTCCACCCTTTGTTAGTTTATCTACAAAGAAATACTAGATTAATATCACCTACATATATTTGAGTGCTATTAATTTTAGTGGATATGGGATCTGTCACTCTCTTTCTAGATTTGAATCATAACTAAACTGTTAATATTAAAGGACTAAACTATAACATAGTTTTTGCTTATAAAGACTTCCAAGCATTCCAGTTTATGTTTTTCTTAAGCTAACAAATAAATGATGAATACATTCATCTTCACAATTAGGCGCTCCTGACACTGGAAGCTTTTGCTCCCTTTACAGTTCTTGTGTACCTGCACACAAAAGGCACACAGAGAATCATCCCGGCACTCAGGTAACACTGCAGACCTTGCTTTTCATGTTTGTGGGCTGTCAATCCAGTACACTGTCACACATTCTTCCTATTAAATATAAACAAATCTAGCAAATTCTAGCAATTTCAACTTTGCTTTGAACATCTGATCACCACTGCAGTCTGACTTCAAATTGGGCATCCCGTGAGTTTTCAAAAATTCCATACTTGACTCGCTTCCAGCTGTGCTAAGTACTTCAGATGTATGCCAGGTTGGCCCTGGCTAATAGCCAGACTCCCACCCAGCTGCTCACTTACTCATTCCTCCTCTACCCCCCACAGCAGGACAGGGGGAGCAAATAAGAGGAACATGAATGAGAAAGCTCATGGGTTGAGAAAAAGGCAGGGAGATTGCTTACTAATTACCATGATGGGCAAAACAGACTCAACCTTGGGAAATTTAGCTTAATTTACTGCCAACTAAAATAAAAAAGTCATTACTAATTTGGGTGGTGGGAAACAAAAAGGCATACATTATTAAAACAACAGCTTTCCTCCCCCTCTTCCCCAGGCACGACTTCATTCCTTCACTCCCGACTCCTTTACCCTCCACCTGAGTGGTGTAGAGGGTTGGAAGGGTATGGTCAATACCCAGCAGTTTCTCTTAGCATCTCCCTTCTTCTCACCCTTTTCACCTGCTCCAGCCAGGACTCTCCAGGGGCTGAAGTCCTTCAAGATAAACCTGCTCCAGTGCGGCTGCTGTGGATATCTGCTCCATCATGAAGCACCTCCTGCTCCTCCAGCCTTGGACTTCCCTCTGCTATTTCTCACTCATTTTAGTCTCACTCTATTCCTCTCTCTCTCTCTCTGGTGTTTTATGCCCTTTTTTTAATGTTTCCGCAGAGGTGCCAGGAGTGTGGCCGAGGGGCTCAGCTGTGCCCTGTGGTGGGTCCATTGGAACCCTCTGGAACTGGCTGTGCCCAGCACAGGGCAGCCCCTGGCCTCTTCCTGCAGAGGCCACCCCCACAGCCAACACCTGGGTACCAGCAGCCGGCACAAGAAGTTTTCTCTATTGGTTTTGGGTGGGGTTGGTTTTTTTTTTTTCCATACTCAAAATGTATGTATCAGGCTTTGCAAACACTTGCTCTTTTCACATCTGCAAATACAGTCAACTGAACCTTTCAGTTTGAAACTGAGCTGTTAGCTTCATTATTTCCATTCATCACTTCCCTTTTATTTCTCTGTGTCCAGATGCACGTTCCTGTTTCTATCTACAGCTCATGCCATGTATTATACTTAGAAGTGATTAGTAAGAACTCCAAATCATTATTTACGAGCATCATGAATATTTACAGAAAGCTAACCAATATTGCAGAAAGGAGCTTGTGAATGTAGGCAAGACACTTTGGAATGTCAGTCATATGATTAGTACCAAATTAACAAAAGCAACAATTATTTAACTGAGAACTTTTCAGAGGATGCCGGTTTTATCCTAAGCCTCTCAAGCGACTTAAACCTACCATTCAAGCAAGATGCGCTTTGAAACTACCCTTTATTTTACAAAACACTGCGTGAGGAAGCTCAATTTACAAACAGAATTAATGTAAAGACAGCAAACAAAACAAAGGTGATGTGCGAGTACAATTGCTGCCTTCGAAATTAACGGCATTCACAAGAAAATTAAATAAACAAACTAGATAATTGATTGTGCCGATATTCTACGCACATAACAGCTCCAGAGATTTTGGACTCACCTGAGTCAGAGAGCAAGTACAACTCCCGATGTAACGGTTTGTCCACATTTATAGCTTCGCTAATATAAAAAGGCCAAAGCAAAGTAAACATACCCACAAGCAAACAAAATAAAGCTGAAAGCTTATTTTTAGAGTTTTGTCAGAAGATGTAATAATGTTTCTCATTTTCTATTTTGCTTCATATTTTGAGGTTGTGGCAAAGGTAGGAGGCAAATATTTGCCTTCTTAAAAAAAAAAGATTTCTAAGTTACATTCACCGGTGACTCTTTGAGAAGTACCATGTGCACTGCTGAATATTTGGAGGAATGAGCAAACCAACCAGTTTTGTAGTAAAATACTTATTTTGGAAAAGACCACATTTTTATTGAATTATTAGAAGATAAGGCTGTTACTATGTTCTGTTTGTACTAAGTCACTATGCATTACTTAAAATACTCATTTCACAGATTTCTTTTTTCTTTTAGATGTTTGAAGACTGTATAATCCTGAATGCATAATGCTGACTCTATTTTGGGCTGCAATTTTGTCCTCATGTGCTTTTATTGCTATATTCATTCTTTTAAATGACTGGCCTGTGAGACATGTTTTCTCTATATTTAACAACAAGGGTTTGAATACAGAGCAAAATAAAAACAGACCGAGTTGGACAGGCATATAATTTCCATTTGTTTTCTTTGAAACATCAGGATTGTGGAGCTTGTTACATATTGCTTTTCTATTCTTTATGAAAAGTTTTGACAGTAAGTTGTTACATAGAGCTTTCTCTTACTTACATTGATATCTTCCAAGTCTAAGCTGTTCAGAACAACGTTGTTCCTCTTCCAGATGATGGGAGGTCTCAGAGTTCCCTGGATCGCACAACTTAAGACAGCACTTTGCCCCACTGTTGCTGAAGTGATGCTTAGTTTTTGATCTTCAGGCAGACTCAGCTGAACTACCTCTGCAAAGATATATTGTTTGTAAGATTAATTAGCAGGCAATTTCATAAGGTTAATTAGCATGCAGTTTTTCTACACTGGTAATTTAAGAATTTTAATTGGAATCAAAGCAAAAAGAACTTCCAACAGCCATAGGAAGTTCAGAGCATTTCAAATAAAGGTCAGCATGACATTTCAATTAAATTGACTGACAAGTATCACCCTGTAAGAAAAGATGCATTTAACATGAAAATGAATTTCAGAGGTAAGACTGTAATAAACATGACAGTGTATTCAAAGGCAGACACAAATAACCAGAAGTTATTTGACAGTTGAGGCCAATGCAATGGAGTAGTCAGCACCTTCGTCTGAATGAAGATGGCAGTACTGCTAGAAGTCAGTCATATGAGTTCATTTCCAGAAAAGAAAAATACAAAGGGAGCTCAGAGTACAAAACATAAAGGGCTGAAACCAACATGGACAAAGTGAATTCTGCATTCAGAATATAAAATTAAAGTATAAGATTCCTTTTCTGTAAACCAGTTTTTATGGGGCTTTTTCCTTGCTATCAGTGAAAACATGGTTTCCAGATCAAACTGGCATTAGTAATCCTTCCCATTTCAGTCTCAGAAGAAAACTCATTAATCATCATCCAAACACATTAGTTAATGTCATTTAAAAAAAAAAAAAAGTGTTAAAATAATTTCTACTACATTTCTCTGGTGAAACATGATTCCTTTTACAACTACTGCAGAAATTAAGAGCCAGAATAATAAATATTTGTGTACTTGAATAAATCTCTGCAAATATAGGAAAAAAAAAAAAAAGATTAAAAGACGGGGGGGGGCGGGGGGAGAACAGAACTGAAAAAACCAGAGCACTTCATTGCATCAATTCTGAAACTGCTCTGTCTGCCAAGGAACAGAAACAACCACCAGGATGGATTACAGCACCTGGTAGAAGTACAGAGTACAATACTGTATAACAGTGAAAGACAAACCTGAAGTAGATGCAGCACATCACCTGAAATACTGTGAATTATCTCAATCCACGAATATTTGCCACCTATTCTTTTGCATTTATTGTGCAACACAGTAGAAATTGATAGTGCTGTTAAGCTGTTTCACAAGGCTTCCCCAGCCACTTTTAATTTATTATTACCTAAAATAACCCAATGTAAAATATCTGTAAAACAGTACATTTAGGGGAGGCAGTTTCAAAAGTGTGTCATAGGGGTTTTTGGGGGATTGGAGTGTGTATGTTTTGTTTTTTTCTTGAAGACAGACAAATTGCTAAAACATTTTGTAGAAAAACCACCACCAATACAAGCAAACGCTCATGTTCTGCAAGGACGCATGCACATAAGAAAATTCAATCAAAATGAGAAATTTGAGGAACACAAAATTGCTTTTTCACATTCACAGGTATTGTTTGAATCATAAAGAAATTTCAACATTGCTCTTTAAAATTATCCAGCATTTCTCAAATTAACACCAGCACAGCAAATTCAAACTCACTTAATATCCCATGACAATGAACATAGTTTATGGCATGGTATGTGAAACATCAAAAAAAAAATGTAATTGCAATACAAAATACATTTTATAAGTTAAAAGAAAATCCTAATGAAATTAAATTCAATATGAACAAACATACTGGTAAATACGGAGTATGCAGCCTTTAAAGGAAATGTATTTTTATATTTAATTTAAGGAAACCTTTGTCATACAATTTTGGAACAAATCTACTAGATGCAAAACCAAGTAAATAAAATTAATATTAGTAGAGAAGTACTCTCAACCCTTTCAACCTAACAGTATGGGAAGTACATTTCCCCCTATTTTTTTATTGCCTCTGGTATCTCATATCACAAAAAAGTAAAGCATGACTTCAGAAACTACCTTTGTGTCATAACACAAACTAAAACCAAAGTAACTGGACAAATTTCAACAAGAAAACAAAAAAATGTGAGCAGCCATGTTCATTTTAATCCAAGGGGAAAAAATTATAATTTTTCAGGTTAACCAGAAGTTCCTCATTATTCGAGTTTTCAAATAAAGTTTTAAAAATTTAGACATGTGTGATGGGAGTCCAGACCTTGAAACTTTCTCTGCTAATCTTTGTACTAAACAGCTCTGATGTTAATAGAAGGCCACTTCACTATGCCCCACAACCCACAACTCATTTGGACACTAACATAAAAAAAGAATTATACACATTAATTTGAGGACACTGTATACTCTTTCCTCTTGTGTAATTGCCTATAGGTTAGAGGCTGAACAGCTGAGAGTTGTCTTTTTACTTGCGGTGTGCCTGATTAAACATAACCTATTAAAATTCCATGTTTATAAGGATTTTGTCATATTATACAAAAGAGCTATATAGGAATTAAAGATCATCAAAATAGCAATTTTTACACTCAGCTGCTAAAGCATGAAAAATCTCTACATTTTTTATCTTTCATTTTTTAAGCAACTACAAAAGGCATCATATAACTATTCTCTTTTAATTACCAAATTAATTTCATATAAGGGAGACAGTAATCCTTCCATTAAAGCAAAGCAGCAACTTATAAGCAAGCTAAGATCCTTTACAGCTCTTTTTAGCCTCATAAAAGCCATACTTTGTAATTAACATAATTTTTTTTTTTCCAAATGCAAGCATCAGAGAGGCACCTCAATATCTTCAGGAAAGAAAGTTTTATTGTTCTAGAATTAGACTAAATGGTTCAATTTTGTGTGATTAAAAATATTAATTTTATCTTTAGACTAAAAAAACCTGATTCTTTTCCAGAATGAATATTCTATGACTCAAAACTCAAGTGATACTGCCCACCAGACATATGCAAATGAGTGACCCATTTTTTTCCAACTAGATGCATTCTCTGATGCCATTTGTTACACTAAGGAAAAGGAAATGTATGAATTAGGTTGAATATTGGTTTATTTACTGTAGGTTTTAAAATTAACCGCATCATCAGAAGCATTTCAGCTCCAATGTTATAGGAGATGGTTCTTCAGTGCCTCTATCAGGCAGACTTTACGAGACATAACTGCATGGCTACTGAAATTTTCTGGTAGAAAACTGATAGTATAGATATTTTGCTGCTTTGTTGAATTCACTGTTGAAAGATCTCAAAGGGTAGATAAATATCCTGATACTCCGTTTATAAAAGGATAGTTATCTGTGGTTTCCAAAGTCACTATTTAATTTAGGAAGGTCATGAAGTAACAATCATGAAATCAGCCTGTGCTGTAGGGCCCTCTATGAAAAGTGCTAAGCCTCACATGATAAACTGGGATAGCCAATTTAAGTTCTACAAGATTTCAAAGCCTTTTTTCAGTTAACTCCAGTATTACTATGGATGCCTGTATACAGAAGGCCAGTAACTATTCCAGACGTGTTTGTAATTTTAATCAGAGTGCAACACTACAAAAGGGAACATCTATCAAATGTCAAACTTAACATTTGCTACCTTAGCAAAGATAGCATTCTGAAATCAGAGGCATTGCTGTATTATTTTGTTGATGCTAACAGTTCATCTGATTTTTTTTTAAACTGCCTTATTTTTAATAGCAATGATAGCCTTGCCATAAATAATAAGTTATGGTTACAATAATAATGTAAGATAATAACACTAATTTTGCCAGAGGAATTACCTAAGAATTATTGAAATAATTCTCAAACTTCAATACAATATTTTCATATTCCATTTACTTCTATCACACGCCTATATTGTAATAAAACAGCCAAATGCAAAATGTAATAAAATTAAGAAACAGTTGTCCTACCTGGAAGTGGTAAACATACTAATATTACATATTTCTTAAAAGTTATGAAGAAACCCCCACTCTAAAAAAAGCACTAGAATCACTGTTTTCCCACAAGATACTGAACAACATTTAAGTAAAAAAAACCTTCATATATTACACAATTGTGTATATTTTACATTATTAATTTCTAGGAAAAAGTATCTAAGTTATAACTTTTTTTATTTTCTAAAGAGAAAACCATTGCATATATTTTCTCCTTATCTGGGAAAAAAAAAGAACCACCCAACTGAAAAAGCCCTAAGCTGACAGAGCAGTACCTGGAGCGGCGCAGAGCTCTTTGACAGGTAACTCTGAGGCGCACCGGGCAGCACCTCTCAGAGCCTGACATCCCTTTGGAAACAGAAACCATAGGCCTAGGAACTAAATGATGCATTTACCGTCTCTTCTTTCCTCCCTAAAATAAACCTGGTTCTGAGAGCAAATACTTTTTTGCCAGAGACTGAAGCCATGGCACTGGGAGATACCACCTGCTAGGATGACTCCTAGCTTTCTCTCCATGTTGTCCTTGTAAAGCAATGGTAATTCTTTAAAGTTTAGCTTCATACATTTTGTTTGTTTAATTTTAAATGAAAAAGAGTAAAGGTTTGGAAAAACTGGAAGCGATATGAATTCAGTTTACAAATACCAACACTAAGCAAAAAAAAAAAAAAAAAAAAAAGGTACTGTTGTTTACAGAGCAGTAACATTATATATAAGTAGCCAGTAAGGTTTTACCTTCTATAGCTTGTCGTTATCAGAAGCATGAATGTTACTATGGTACACCGTATTAATGAGTTTGTTTGTAACTCCTCCAGATGCAATATCAGTCTGACATGCATCCCTGGTTCGTACCTACAAACAGCCCCTGGGTATGTTCTTTCAGATAAAGGGGAGAAAAGCAAACAAAAACCCAAAAGAAACCCATTTAAATAAAAGCTAAGGGTACAGTTAGGAGATGTGGACAACAGAACAGGCTACAAGCAGCTCTGTAAAAATATCTGGTTGGAAATAACATAAAAGAGGTGATTATAAAAGAGGACAAAAGTGGTGAAAACAGAGTAAGTGTTAACTACTGAGAAGACATTTTAAGACATTAACAGTGACCAGGAAAAAAAGAACTCAGAAGGGCTCAGAAATGCCCAAGACTGAAAAAAACCTAATGGTTTAAATATAAGACACTCCTCGTTTGTTGAGGAACTTGTGTGAGATAGTGGAGAGGGTTTGACATATCTCCTGGCTGCTACAGCCATTCTGCAAACTCCCCTACCCTTCATTCTGGTTAATGGTACCGAGTCAAGTTCTTCTGGTTCTTCCCATCATGTTTTTTGTTACTGAAGTTATCACTGTATTTGATGCAGCTTGATTTTATCCTTCTTGAAAACACATGAAATAAAACTGTACACAATATTTTGAATGAAAAAAAGTGCAGTTTATCAACTAATCCATACCTTTTCCTGAAAGACTTCAGTCAATATGCCTGTAGAATGCAATCGCCATTTCCACATTGATCTCATCTGGTTTCTCACAGTTGCCCTGTGATAGACAGGCCTCCCCGGCTTTCTTTTACTCTGCTCTTTCCAGTAGATTAGTTCTCAGCTTTAAGTATAATTTCTTACTATTAACCAAGTATAAGATCTTGCACTAGTTCTCAGCTTTAAGTATAATTTCTTACTATTAACCAAGTATAAGATCTTGCACTTTGTAACACTACCTTTCATCTCACTTTTACTGTGCCAAGCTTCAAGGTTGCCCAATTCCTCTACTATAGTAATCCAACATTTCTCTGTTCTGGTGATGTGTCCCAAATCTTGGTCTTGGAGAGGCTTCTCTTATTTTTTTTTTTTTTTGGTCAAAGTATTAATGAAAGCATTAAATAAGTTTCCTTCCCAGATGGTCACTGGAGAACTTCAGTAACAACTCCTTCTCAAAGTGACATTTTTGTATTTCATTGAACACATATCACCTCCCTTTCAGCCAGCTCCTGATTAATTTTATGATTTCTCTACAAACTCCCAGTGTTTTCATTGACTGAACAGGTTCTCATGTGGCATCATACCAAGTGGTTTACTGAAAAAGATGAAAGTACTTCTTTTCTCATTGCTTCTCTTTAGTTATCTAGAGCCTATGTTATAGACCTACTTCTGTTTGTCCTTCAGTTAAAATTAGATCAAATTAAAATCAGTTTTTCTATTATCATTTTCTAAATACTTTCTGATATAAATATCTTTCTGATATCTTTCTAAACTATCTTCAGAACTTACTGAAACCAATGCAAAATAACATCACTCCTACTGAATCGGTGTTGTGGTTTAACCCCAGCCAGCAGCTAAGCACTACATAGCTGCTCGCTCACTCCTTGCATCTGGTGGGATGGGGGAGAAAATTGGAAGAGAAAACCCGTGGGTTGAGATAAGAACAGTTTCATAATGGATATAAAATGAAGTAAAATAGGAGCAGTAATAATAATGCTATTAGTAATAAAAATACACAAAGCAAGTGATGCACAATGCAATTGCTCACCACCCACCAACTGATGACCTGCCTGTCCCTGAGCAATGACTGCAAGTCTTCCCCCCCTGCCCTCTTCCCTCTCCCCCGGCCAACTCCCCCCCAGTATGACATCCTATAGTCTGGAATAGCCCTTTGGCCAGTTGGGGTCAGCTGTCCTGGCTGGGCCCTCTCCCAGCTTCTTGTTCCCCTGGCAGAGCAGGGGAAGCTGAAAAGTCCTTGACTGGTTTGAGCACTGCTCAGCAACAACTAAAACATCAGTGAGTTATCAACATTCTTCTCATCCTAAATTCAAAACATAGCACTGTGCCAGCTACTAGGAAGAAAACGAACTCTACCCCAGCCCAAACCAGGACAATCAGCAAAGAAATTGGACAGTTATCAGATGTCTTCTGTGGTTTTGGGGTATGTTTTTTGTTGCAATATGTCCTATCATTGATGTATATCACTACTACATATATCATTGTTACTTTTGTTTTTAAGCTTGAAGTATTTGTTCATGTGTCACATGTCCCATAGACAGAAATTTTTGGAAGACAGAGAAAATGCATTCAAATAGCTTTCCTTAAATAGCTTACAACCTAAAATACATGAAGACATACACAGCGAGTGTGTTCACTTATAAAGCTTTTAGCTCCACGTGCAGCTCACCTTCAGAAAATTTTTAAAATTTATTGACCAACAGAAACAAAAGCAGCTAAAAATAAATAATTCTGAGGAAGGTATTACAATCCTGCAAATTATGATCAATCAGAATAGAGTGTAAATGCTTCAGTTTTCTTAGTTTGCCCAATATTTACTAATTAAACTGTGAAAGGCAGGGAAAAGGAGTTTTCAATGCTGAAATTTTGCAAAAACATCTCAACAGCAACAGGGATAAATCAATAATGAAACCTTACCATAAGCACCTCTTTGGCTGTCATTCTTCGAAAAAAAAAGACTATATAAATATTCTTGTAAGCCAAAAGATAAAATGATAGCACTGTATTTTTAAAACATTTTAGGATGGGTAGGGTAGTGCTAGGGGAAAAAAAAAGACAGTGATAGCTGTGCAGTGCTTTGATCAGCCTTTCTCTGTTCTTAATCCTGAGTACGACGAGTTCACGCGCATAACATAGAACACTGAGGCTCTAGATAGAGCACATTTATAAAGAGTTGTAACAATGGATTTATTTGAGTTTTCTGAAGAAGTTAAAGAATACATAGTAAAAGTTGAGCTTTTCAGTTCTCTCCCTATACATGAAAAAAAAATAATCTTTGATGGCCCAAAACAGTCTGTAGGGGACTGTACACAATCATAAAACTCATTTGTGATCTCAGAATACTGAATACAGAAACACTGAAGCATATGAAATTTCTTGAGATTAAGTGGTTCCTTACTGTATCTTATGACCATAAAGAAAAGCCAGAATATCACTCTGAATAAAAAGTTTTTGAAAGCTGAAATGTATGAGGAAATGTTATATTGGGACTTTGTATATCACTTTATAACACATTATCTATTAAAGGGAGGAAGATCTCATGCAGCTGCAGACTGTGTCAGTTAATTTAACTCCATTAACAAATGTACAATTTGAACCTTCTCATTTACTTACATAAGTTGTGTGTATTTATTCATAGCAGCCACAAAACACTCTTCCGAGTCTAAACTAATGAACATTATGCAGACCGGTACCCACTATCTAAAATTAAGACAACATCAAGCCTGTATTTATTTTGTTTGCCTATTTCAAACCTCATTTAAAAGCAATCACATTTTAAAACCAGGCAAAGCAGCCTTTTGTCCATGGACTACAGTAAGCTCTGTACTTAATGGATAGCATTACTTGGTGGCTTGAAATAGCTGAAATGCAGCTAGGTAATATGCCTTTTCCTCTTCTGGCATTGATCCCACTTTCCTCAAAATGACATAACAAAAGCTTTTTAATCAGTGTCATTTTGCTGTTCTTTTACAGCAATTTTAAAGTCAGCACACATCACCATTAACATGACTAATTTTGTCATTTTCTGCTGTATCTTCTGCTTTGAATTTGTTGTAAACATATTATTCCCATATTTAGTAGAATGTTTCAGTACGAGAAGCAACAGAACATGGTTCGTGAGTGGCTGTTTTCTAGGGTATTATGCCAGCAAGGCAGTCTTTCTGTTCTCATAATCCATTTAACAGCACACACAAGAAAAAAGCATAAATAACTTTTTCAAGACTCCTTAATGTTTTAGCTGCAGAGCTTGGATTAAAATTCAGGAGGTCTTATTTCCAGCCTTCTGGGCAGCATAGCAGAGGATTCTACTTTTATATTGCAGCAATATGGTTGTTATTCAAAACCAAATGCTTTTGACAGACTTACCATTATAATTAACATTTATTCATCCTTCATCTTTGCTGACAAGAGATTTGAAAATAATTTTTTGTTGACAACTATAATACTGTAATAGCTCATGTTTTTATGAAGTCCTGTACAAACCAATTCCATAAAGAACATTAACAGAAACCATAAAAGAAAACACAATCCTTTCTGAATTTATCTATAATACTAATCGATGAGATTTAATGGAGAGTGATTGATAGGTCATGCTAGGAAACATTTTTTAATGGAAGAACTTAAAGCTGAAAGACAAATGCGAAGCAAAAAACCTACGGTTTCTATTTCCTCTAACAAACATGGAATGCAGTATTCTTTAGTCAAATACCTAGAAACATTAAGAATGCTTCCAGTTTTAAAAATCAGGATAAAGGAGCATATGTCAGCTGACCCCTTGCTTTAGTGAATTTAGCATAAAATTCATTTGTTATTGAAACAGCTTTCATTTTCTGATCTTTTTAGGACCAAAAATGACCACATAAGCAAATTTATTTAAAAAAAATTAAAACCCAGCTGAAGTAAAAGGACTAAATAAACTATAGACAATTATATCCTACAAAAGTTTATAGATATGTGCACTAATAAAGTGTGTACCATTAAAGCAAAGTCTATATTTTTAATGGTTCTTTGAAGTAGTAAGAATGAATGTAGACTGTGAGAAGCAGCTCAAGGACTTTATGAGACTGAGAACCTGAACAATAAAACGGTAGATAAATTCAATGGAGAGGGAAAGTATTATACAACAGCAAAAGCAATCCTTCGAATCTAGATCAATGGGCTGTAAGTTGACTTGGCAGGAGAGAGACAGTGGAGTGATGATAAGTAGCTTTATCAACCCTGCTCTCCTTAACAGAGAAACATTACAATCTAAGATCAGGAATTCTTCAGAAAGGAACTAAAAGCAAACAAAAAAACCATAACTTTGCTCCGTGATTTGTCCACAAAAATACCATATGCAGCTCTGGGTAAAGTAGATAAGAACTCAGAGGAAAAACAACCATGATAAAGGTGTAGAGCCATTTAAATATGAAAAATGATCAAATATGCTTGGATTTTTCTTTTACAAAACAGATGATGTAAAGGGCTTTGACAGAAGCCTAGAAAATCATGGCTGTCATGGAAAAGCTGGAAAAGATATTGACGGCTTATTGTTCATCCTAAGACTGGAAAGCCATGAAAATAAGCAAGTGGGAGGCCAGGTTCAAAACAAAGGACAGTAGTTTTCATGCTTGAAGGGATAGATTTGAAAAAAACCTCTTTGCTAAAGGATATTGTGGATTCCAGAAGCTTACACGTGCAGCAAGAGATCACACAATCTCTTGGGAGAGTATGAACAAAGTATAATGATATTATTCTTACACTTCTCTAGACATCAACTTAAGTCCATGGTTGAGAGAAAGTAT
This sequence comes from Egretta garzetta, assembly GCF_000687185.1. Lineage (NCBI taxonomy): Eukaryota > Metazoa > Chordata > Aves > Pelecaniformes > Ardeidae > Egretta > Egretta garzetta. The sequence goes on from NW_009259857.1 coordinate 471,469, forward strand.
TGGACTATCTGGACCTTTATTTTTCATGGAATTCACCCAGCACATGTGATCTCTAAGTTTTCTTTACAACGTTTCCGTGCTTTACTTTTAACTAAGTTTTTTTTTAAAATGTGAACTATGGCGATTATGAAAATCAGCGATAATAAGTTTTTGCTATTTTCTATGTCACAAAATGATAAAATGAAACAATATTTCAAAGCACATTATACATGTGTTTTAATATTCATTCTTACTTTAATCAAATGAATTTCACCTGCTATTTCTATTGCATCAAACTCCTCCAAGACCTTGTGTTTCTCACAAATTTGCACAGCTGAAAGAACTCAACAGGACTCAAGTTATAAATTAGTTCAACATGTACTATAATGATTCACTTAAGTCTTTATAAAAATCAATAAAACATCTACTTTCACTTGCTCTGCAGGGCACTAGGATAATTAAAAAATAGTTCAGAAGCACTGTTCATGGAAAAATGAGGAGCCGTCGATTATTTAAGACTCCCTTGTCATCGTATACTGAGCCACAGAATGCTTCTATGCAGCTGTGGGCTGCACCTCATTTGATATATCAGAGAAGATCAAGAATTGCCAGAAGTGCAGCATCAGTAACATTGACCGACAACCAAAATGTATTGATCAGGTTTCTCAGGTGACAACCCTATCACAGTTACTTTATATGAACACCTGAACTAGACCAGACAACTGGGGAACTGCTTTATGGACAGGAAACATATGAAATAAGAAACTTGTAAAGATATACCCTTCAAATCTGGCTAAAGCCACTTTGGAAAATAAGAAGAAATATGTATATGTATTAGGTTTTGCCTAATACTCTTGTATCAGTACTACAGGAATACCAGGTTAACCCGAGCACGTTTTGAAAAGTATCACTACTGCTTATGGTAAGGATATTTACTATAGTGAAGACAAAGGGTTCACCCCACATACTGGCTTGTTACGAGAATCCTTTGAAGTTGCAGACACCATTCAATTCTTATGAGAACTTTTTCAGCCTACAGGAAAACACAGGCCAAGAAAGTCAGCTCAAGATCTATATGGCTTCAAAATCTTTTATTGCAGGGGAAATCGGTAATCTGCTCCCATAACATCAGCAGCCTGATTTTCATAGACTATTTATTAGGGATAAGCAAAACAACTCAAATTTTGCATCTCTTGACTGACAGACTAGTTCTTTCTCCTTATGAAGAAGAATGGAATTCCAGCTTTTATGAATTTGCATCTCTTGAATAGACAGTAAACAAACTGGCAAATAATAAATCTCTCTCCCTCCTCTTTCGACTATCATCTCAGCAGACTGAAACTGCCTGCCCAACCTTAACATATCCTCTCAATATGTTCTGTAACTGATTTTATGCATCATTCAATGAATCCTAAGGGAAATTTCAAAGTTATTGTGATGGGTTAAAATTTGATTTGATGCATGTTACTAGAATTGCTGATCTGAAAGTAGTCAGATATGGTATTTTAGGTTTATGTGTATATATAAACTTGCAACTTTTATAGACTCAATATTCAAAGTTATACAACAATACATTTCTAGCCAACAAAGTTGTAACAAAAGTTAAAGTATGCTTAGAAGAGAATATGAGTAAATGAAACACTAATTTCCTAATAACCTATTGCTATTTTCAGATTTCATTTCCATTTTAAAGGCTATACTTAAAATTAATAAGATTTAATTAAGAGTTGTACACTAAAAATATTTCCAAAAGCAACAGAAACCGCAGAAGTCCAGAAAATATGATAAACCCTCTCACCTAGAATGCTACATCACTGTTTTAGAAAATATGCCAAATGACCTATTCCAATGATACATGTCTTGACATGTGATGACATGAGACCCACAGCTAAGACATCTCACATGTCCAGCCATTTGTGTGGACACACTTACTGTGTATCCATAGCATTGCAACAATTTCTGGTGACATTTTCTTAAGCAGAGTTGTTCTTGCAGCAATAGTTACTTTTTAAAAATCCTTGAAAATTTTTTTTTATTTATTTTTTTTTTTTTTTTAAGACAGGAGGAGAGCACACGCTAAGAGTGGCCTGTGCAAAAATAAAGCAGAAATGAGACTCAAGCAGATCACTGAGCTATCTTAGCATATGTACCTCAAATGAGATGCATTAGAATTTCAAAAAAACCTCATGGACTTGCAAGTAGTTTTCTCATTTAGTGTGCAACATTGAACTCTTTACACTTGTATCCATTGTAACTTTAGCAGAGAATAAGTGGGGTTTTTTTCAGAATATGGAGAATAAGATAACTCTCCACAGCAACACTGACATTGTCGGTAAATAAATACTGCCTGTGCTTGAGCTTTAGATGTTTTGTTTTCAAAAAGAAAAATAGTCCTTGTTATGCTAGTCTATTGTTAATAACAAATGTTGCAGAATTAGACTGAAATGTATAGGTTTTTAAAAACAATAATAGCAGGAAACAAGATTACCAAGTATTGATGCAACATCGATGGGATGTGAAATTTAGTCTCAGAACCTTTTTTGGAATCTCAGTGTTTAACCTTCTGAAATTAATATTTTTAGGTACACACAACTGAACTTCAGACCTTCAAAAATTGCATTGATGACTCTTTGCAGTGGTGGTGAGAAAGGTATTTAAGAAAGACATACAAAAAAAGCTAAAAAACACAGATGGAAGCAAAAAAAAGCATCTAAAAAGATACTAACAGAAAAATTCTGGAAATTAGGTTGAATGAAATTTTCCATGTTACTATTATTTACATTCATTTTTAGCTGTGCTTACACATTCAAGAAGGGAGAAGAGTAAATAAAACAACACGATCTATCCTATTTCTTCTGGGGAGGGAGGTTGTTCATCTTTGCCAAATGTAATGCCCCATTCCCAAAACATCTCTCTAATGTTCCTTATAAATTGCATTAACATCAACTTCCTTATGCACATCACCAAGTCTCTGAACAGCTTCAGTTTCATACTTTTGTGCATCTTGTCAACTTCTATGCATTTCACCAACTCTTTCATGACATGTTTCTGCATACTGGAAATTATCTACACCAGCAATACATATTTTAAAACATATTTTAAGGATTTTTTTGTAGATACTGGAAATACTGACTACTATAATGAGTAAACCCATGGAAGAAAGGTGAAGAAATATGTTTGCTTTCTACAGTCACTGTAAATATATTCTTATTTCATTAGACTTATGACAAAACAGAGAAAGGTACCTGGAGCCCTAAGCTGGGCATGCCACAGACCTTGTGTTATGGGCATATATGTGATTGCACAGATAACACTGTCTTCAAATTATGATTATATTTAATTAGTAGTGCAGAAAATGCTCAAGTGAAAGTCTTTATTTTGGTTGCTTTCTTAATTATGTTTCTTCAGTTAAAGATCAGTGTGCTTTTGTTTGTTTCAAAAATAGAGTTATCAATAACACTGCATTTATTCATTTGAGTTTTAGGTTAATTATAAATTTAGTAGCTTACTTTTCAGTTTTAGAATGATGCAGACAGAAACAAGTCATATGAAGGGATCATTCTGTTGAAGAGAACATTGAATGTTCCTTTGCTGCACCAGAATCTGTAATGAGCAGCAACAACAACTTCAGAGAAGAGTGAGAAAGCAATGTGATGGGGCCAGATCAAGCTACAAACTCCCACAACAGGGCTGTACTTGCAGCTGTGAGCAGCCTAAGCAATGCTTCTGAATTGCCCAACTAAAGTGGAATTTATCAAGGCAGATAAAACTTTTAATAACAGGATACTTTCCCCCAGGGAAATGCTTTGAAAAATACCTATAATTTGATGCAATCTGTTCCACTCAAAAGACAAAAAGATTGCTTTTCAATAAATACCTTCAAAAAAAAAAATCTTTCTTCAGGAAAAAAAAAGAATATATGAAAATGATACTTCATAGAAAGCAAACAAGGAGGTTGACACTCAACGACCTCAGTGTTTATCTGCAAATCAATAATCACTCAAAAAAATATCCATTCAAATAGTTTGTATACACAACTTGACACAAGATTGTTATATTTAAAAGCAGTATTTTGGCAGCTTTTCTGGTTTACTTCCATATAAAAACTGTTAATAAATTTTTGCTTTTTCTTCTAGTTGCTTTCCCAGTTACACAGAGGCTCAGATTCATTTAGAATAGGCTCCGCTAGTTTCCTTTCCCTCTTCCCACTCTCTTCCCTCTCATCTCTTTTTATTCTCATCTCCTTTTATTTCTTCCCAGTACTTCTTCCCTTTTTATTTCTCTGCCTCACTATTCACACTGATCCTATTAGTTCTACTTGTGCTTTCCTAAACATATTCAGATAAACTATTTACGCAATAACTCCAGATATTGAAGTGAGCATCAGCTGATTTCTTTTAGATCCTGAATTTACTTATTTAAATTTATCTGAGTGGGGCAAGGGGAGGGAGGTTCACGGTTATGTCTAGCTTGTGGCTTGGGGGCACAACTTAGTGTGCTCACAAGTCAGAGTTTGTATGAATTGTACCCTTGCCACAATTTTGGGCAAGATGTACCTGTTCCCACATGCACATCTCCTCATGCATGGCAAGAAGGGAGCTGTAATATTCCAGTAAGTATGTTAGTCTGGACAACAGGGAGATCATGACAGTGACCACTTTATTTTACCTCCAGTATCTCATCTCAGATACTTTATTCAGATTTAGATCTTATTCTGAACAATAGTACACCCTTTAGAAGATGCTACTGGACTATACTTTGCTGTCAGAATAACAGGATTATATACAATTAAGTACAGAAATATTAGCCAGATTGTTTTCTATTGCTACTAACCTTTTAATTTGTTCCAAGATGAGAAAAATAGAGTTTTCAAAATACCGATCACTGATACATTAGCCAAGATAAATCAGTACTAAATAACTACTTAGACTCTTCCATTTGTTTATCAAATACAGAACAATAAGTGTGATTATGTCTCTCCATGTGTATCCTGTGGAGGTCATCCACCAGAGTCCCACTAGGGACCCATGGCACTTAGACTTCTATGAACCAAAGAATCTAGAAACTGCTCTTTAGATCACTCTTTTCAGACCTTCCCTGTATAGCTTTTTGCCAAGACCTGGAACAGCATTCAGCTGTCTGCAATGTCAAGTCCTGTCATCTCTAGAACACTTCCATAGCTTAAATACAAATTTTCCCACCATCCCATCCAAGACTGCAGTTTTACAATTTATCATCTCAGTCATGCATAGAACAAGCCAACGCATAGTGCAGATAAAGATTTAAACTTTAAAATCAAGTATTCAGAAATTTTTAGAAAAGTACACTTAGTCTCGCTTCCCCCTACTCCAGATCATTCTTTTTTTGAGAATCCCTCAGGATCTGGGCTTACGAAGCTGGCCCACCTCATCAGGCTCCAGATACAGGAAGATACAGCTTTCCTGAAGAGATTCTAATTCCTACTGCATGACAGTTGATAAATGCCCAGTCTGGAAAAGTTCTTCTCCTTGGTAACAATTTTCACTAAGTATGGTTGAAGACAAATAATAAAAGCAAAAGGGGTGGGGCAGAATGGGGGACACACACCAGGTGGGGCCACAGACCCAATGGGGCACATACCACAATGATTAACCTTTGAAGTCTAAACTCAAACTGTAGTCTGAATTTACGTCAAGCAGAATCCATAGCTCTGTCAGTGCAGTTCATGATCTATCACAGTAACGCAGCTGTATATCAAAGCCACCCTAAATACATATCAAAAAACCCACATGGTCAGAACAGAGTATCCTGTAACTGATAATGGCCAATGGCAAATGCCTAAGGAAGAAAACACTGGGCAAGCATATAGTGATAATTCTCCTGCATTCTGTCTTAGCACCCATCAACACAGTACTGCTTGAGCCAGAGGCAGTTTATGGTGGTGACGCTAAAATAATGAGTAAATTATCATGCAAGAATAGGAACACAGACTAGCATTAGCTGGCTTGTCAGCTGAACAACTGAATAATTCCACTGTCCTATCCTGAGGAATTCCTTACATTAGAATGGAAGATGTAGTTTCCCATGAGGAAGGAAGAAAATAAAGACCTATCATCGTGTTTGTAGAATAATATGGTGTTAAAGGAAAAAAAATTGCAAAAACCCAAACCAAACCCCACACATTATTACTTTTCTCTTAAAGAAAAAAAAACAAAAGCTTTAAATTCAAATGTCTAGGATTTTGTAAGTTATGACCCCTAAATTAACAACAAACCCAGCTCCTAAATTATTCCTATCTAAGGAACTTATTTTGAATACTATCGTTTAAATCTGCAAAATTGAGACCTTCAAGGATTAAAGAGATTAAACCAATACTGTCAGAGAAAAATAACAGTAGTTTTTATGATAACCACTAATTTATTCCAAAACACAAAGTCAAAGGATGAAGCTTTGGGACACATCTATCTACTTACACATATACAATAGATAATTCATTTATGAACAACTTTACTATAAAATATAAATGAAATAAAGAGAAAGGATTATGTAGGGTGAAATAAGAACAGGCTAATTAAAAAACCCCTTCGGAGTAGTAAATATTTAGAAAATTTCATTAGAATCTGTTTTAAAGCAAAATTGGAAAGCTTTTCACAAGATCTTCCATATCAACCATCTTGATCCTGCCCCCAAAATGACAACGTATTACTTATTATGGATTGCAAGTTCTACGTAGACTCAGTCCAAGTATCTGTTTCTTTGCTTTCCTCAACCAATCCCATTCACTTTCCTGGGCTAATTACACCAAAATACATTTTTTGTTTCACCAATCACCCAACTCCCATCTTTAAATTTAACTGTTTGCTGTCTGCTAAGAAATCCATCCTAGTTTGTATATGTCCTTGAAGTCCTCTTTGTTCCGACTTCACAGGTCGTCAGCATTTGCATCAGAGTTTTCTCCATTCCCATCTTTCTGGGAGGGAGACCTTCCCTAGGTTCCCTATCACTCATCTGGCAGACAAGAGGCAGTATATTGTCCATAAGCTATGTCAGCAGTGATATTTAAACTAAAATTGTGCCAAAAATTGAATCACTTTGAAATCAGTTTGTCTATCTCTAGTAAGTCTCACTTTTGATCTAATTCCAGGATGCAGAAGGAAAACAAGTTATGGAGAGAAGACCTGATATCAAAGACAACTTTGCCTAGCAGACTATATTCAATTTTTGACTTGGATACTTTCAACAGCTTTTGATTTGCAGGATAATCAGATAATGCCCCCAGATTTTGAAAGTGACACTGAAAAAAGCCAAGAACAAAACAAACACCCTCACCTTCAAGTTTAATGCAACTCTAAAAGACACCTTCTTACACTGACATTTTAATGATCTGGTATATTTATTGACTTAATCACCAAAAGTATTTTTCTTAAAAGATCTAAAAAGTGTAAGGTAGATACAATTAATTAACCACGATGACTGACTACTTTCAAACAAAGACTTTTCAATTTGCAGAATGCATAAAAGGCTGATAAGTACCAATAAACATACAGGAGGATTATACGCTACATTTTCTAAATCCTCACAGGAAAACTAATGAGGAAGAAAGTCAATCATGATTCATGATAAGACCAATTGTAAATGTTTAGCACATCACCAAGCACAAGTTTCACCCAATACTGGAAATTAGGAAAGATAAAAATGGAATGTCATTAAATTGAAAATAATGTTTTCCATGGAAACTGTGGCACACATAGGTATTTGTGAGTGGTGTTACGGGATAAAACTGATCTACATGATCATTTTTTTGAACTTTAGATAAGTTCAAATTACGTAGCCTGTGATGATGGCAAATTCAAATACAGAGACTGGTAATGAGTGAATGATAATTTCATATACATTTTTTTAAAATACAATGTCAACAAAATTGCAGGCTGAAAAGACAGACACAGGCAATGTTAACATCAGAGAACTTCCTAGTGAAGTGAAAAAGCTGTATTCACTCAGCTGTGTAGAGGGGAATATTTAGAAGAGTATATGCATGAAATTCAAGTCTGAACTAGCTTCTGCTATGAAATGATGAGCCATACGGTTAATGGTACAGCAGTGAATGTCATTTACTTTAGCAAGGCTTTGATGCAGTCGCTTACAACACTGTTGGGCCCCGGCTAGGCCAGTGTGGACTGCATGAGTGGACTATAAGTAACTTTCTTCACCTTCAGGCTCAAAGGACAGTGGTCCGCATTTCATAGACTAAGGGTCAGCTCACTGCAAATGATTTCAATACTGAGCTGATAACGTTTAACATCTTCATTGGTGACTTGGCTGACAAGACAAAATGCACCCTCAGAAATCTTGCAGTTGGCACCAAATTCCCAGGATCAGGAAGTATACTTCTGCAGGACTGCCCTTCAGAGGGATCATTCTAAGCAGGAGGAATGGGCTGACAAACTATAAAATTCTACCAAGACAAATGAAAAGCCTTGCACTTAGGGCAGACTAAGCCCATATAACAATATAGGGATTCTGCTGACTAGAAATCAGCTTTGCAGACAAGGAACCAGGTAGACCACAAATTGAACATGAATAAAGTTCAGCCAAATGCCCACCAGAATTCCCCTCTGACATATTCTACAATTCAGTGACCCCAGCTATGAAGGAGTCCGTGACAAATCTGAATTACTAATGGCTGTGGTAAGGGTTGTGAATGGCAAAGGTGGTCCAGTTCACCTGATTTCTGAAAAATTCTAAATGGTACCCCTCAAGCCTTCATTAAGAGCTTTGAAGGGACAACTATGTGTTTTACAAACTCTGCCAGCATGCCTTCATGTCTCACTGTAAGTCTGGGGAGCAATACTACTAACATCATATAGTACAGGCATGAAAATGAGCAAAGAAAGGGTAAACTGTCCAAAGTGTTCAAGAGGCCTAGGTTCCCAATATCATACTCTTCTTTATCTGGATACCATTTTATTTCTTCAAAGCACAGCTTCAGTTAATTTCAGCTTCATCTACAATTACTCAGAAACTCTGCAAACGCATCCTTGTCTTCAAAATTCATATCCTAGACGTAAGGAATATGCAATCATGTCCAGTTACAACAATTCAGCTAAATTGAATGAACTATTTGTCTGATGCATTAGGCTAGTTAGGAACTTTGATGCAAAAGCAAAGGGAATTTTGCCACTTAAAAACACATGTTTCTTTACCATTAGCTATCTTTTTTTATATTGTAATTATCTGCCTTTTTCACTAAACACCTTTCAGCTTCAATAAAAAAATGAGGCAGAGGCCTTAACACAGAAAAGCTAGTTTTATGCTATACTTCTGATTCATTCCACATTCTCTTTATTAAATAAGACAGGAACACCAAGGCTTATGTGGAAACATATAATTAAAATTTGGTTCATAACGCAGTAACAAAAAGTCAAGTAAAGTTGATACAAACTTCTTTTAATATCTTAATTAAAAGACTGTAATTATACATTATATTAAAAGGATAATGATAATAAAAACCCCATCATCTAGAACTACTGAAAGCCCAACTTACATCTGTAGAGTGCACAAAACTCCAAATTGATCTAAGAAACTGTAGACCCAAGAGCTGCCATAGCTTCTCATCTTTCTACAGGCATTATTTGCTATTCCTGCAGTGGGCCCCACGATTATTTGGTGGCAGCCAAGAGAAAAGACCAAGGACCACAGCTTTCAATTTTAAGTTGTGAGGGAGTGTTTGCTAATTATAGATTCTTCTGCATCTTTTTTGCTTAGCAAATTTCTCTCTCCCTCTATCCATCACTGTGTTAAATTGCCTTCTTGCGTGCTTTGTCTCTTCAGCAACTCTTGCCACCAGTGCTACCATTTAGTTACTTTCTAGTTACTTTCAATGAAATAAACTTAAATTAATAGCAGTCTCACCTGAATAACACACAACCTGAGAAAAACTTAGTCAGATGCTCAAAGTGGGTCCACTGTGGAGCATAAAGCTATCTAAAACATCTTGCTTACTTAGAAGCAGCCTTTCTGCTGCCAATTGCTGTGCATTAGATCATGCAAGCTACATGCTGTCCAGAACTCTATCTAAAATATTTAGTTTTAAACTAACTCGGATATTTTTAATCAACCTTGTAGCCTGCAGCATAAATATCTAGTGCTTTGATAGATATATAGCCCAAGATGCAATGAGTTTTTAGAGGTCTTTATTTCTACAGGATCTATTAGATCATTGGGAAGCAGAGGACATAATGCCTCAACTATTATCAAATGTCCTCTTTTTAGTAGCCTGTAAAAACTTGGTTCGAATAGACAAATTCTATCATTGTACAAGTTTGGTAAATTCCAAAGTATCTTAAGGTAAATGTGATTAGAGAATGCTTACTTACTCAGTTTTTCAGATTAACAGTTGAACAGTTAAAATGAACTTCAAAACCTGTGTAAATATAGACCACCTGTTTGTAATGCAGTCATGATGAAGAACAAATTAAAAATATCATAACACTATATTATTCAAAAACAGGCACAGAACACAATTTTGCTCTGAGCTATGCTTGTGCTGCATATTGAAAACTACGTATCTTGCAATAAGTTAATAAAACCAGCATTTGGGTAAGAACAGCCAGTAATGGACATCAGGAGCAATACTTAATTAAAAAGGCATACTAGTCCATTACTCCTTGTAATGTTTTCTGTTTTCCTCTTGAAAACAAATTTCACAGGAAATGAAGTTAGGTGTTAAATATAGCTTTCCTATTCTGATAACATGGAAGTGCTAATTCACTAAAGTAATAGTGATAATTGGCTTTGACCTTATTTATCATAGAATATGTTGTTGAATTTGTCTAAACAAAGGAATTTATGCAAAAATCAATTTCTGTACGTTTGTTGTGTTTGTACACAACGAGCTCAGGCAAAACATTTTATTTAAATGCTAAGAGTTAGCATAAATATTTTCAAGTAATTTTACTAGTATAGATCCAAATTTAATGCTCCTTCTGTTTATTGCAAATACAGATGCTAAACATCAATACTGAATACTTGCAGTTACCTCAAAGAAACATTTAAAATGCAGCCGTTCAATCTATGAAGTATTTCTGGAACTAATCAATAATGAAATGGGAATTTTAAGAGGAGAGTTGACAGCCCTGGTAACTCACAGTTTCATGCGAGAAGATTTCAGTTTATAAATATAATAATTTGCCAATTTTGTTTGCAGAGTAGCTTCATTTCACTTTCAAATTTCAAAGCATCTTTCCCAGAATGGTAATAGAATTTCTAAACATTTAAGATGTCTGGACTTATCCTGAGTTTCATAATAACTCAACTTTGTAAAACTATCTCCTTCTCCAGTATTGTCAGGAAAATGACAGGACAATATTCTAAAACACTAATTCAGGATTAAATTACCTGAACTGCAAATGTAGTTTGAAAGCCCGAAGCATAGCAGAACTGCTATATTTCCACTGCAAAAAGAGGAGGGCTGTGGAACTGTTATTCAATAGTTCCCTGCAATCTGAAGACTAGAGTTATGAAATCTTTAACATAGAAATAAGCACAGATGGGAGCAGTTTTAGGATGAAAGCGATTCTGAAAAAATTATCAACAGGCTGATGTGACTGTTTACATTTAGAGGGAAAAAGAAAGAAACCAGAACTCAAGGTAGGCTCTGTTATCTGACTGTATAGAGGCTTCTAACTTTTGTTATTTACTGAGTAGAGTTCTACTCCTCTTAAGAGTAGATGGCCGTGCAAGGGACCATGACTTCATGTTGAGCACAGAAGCGTATTCCGAGAACAAGAAGGATTCTCTGCATTCCTCTCTTGGCTTTGCATACCTGGTACATTTCCCCAAGATGAAAGCAATGGACTATGCATCTAAGAATATCAGCACAAAGGTTAAAAAACAAACTAAGGACAGACTGGATTAAGCTAAGGTTCTCAACACTGCGATCTTTTATACTACAGTCCTACTCACACTAGCTTCTCATCTACCCTTTCACAAACAATATGCACCAATCTTGGGCTGGGAAATTATCTTCTTTCACTTCCCCACTGAAGGAATCTGTTTGCAGGTCTCTTATGAAGGCAAGTCACCAGTGGAGTTCCACCTGGACCTCTGCTGAAACTCATATTGTTCAACAACATCCAGGAGAATGTGTAAGAAAAGGAAGTGATAAAATTTTTTGATACTTTTTGGAGAACAACTAATCAGGTAGTTTAGATAGCAAACATAAAATTTGATTTGCTTAAAGACATCATGATACTGCCATGCCAAATTCAATATATTTAATTCAGTATTCAAAGTACTGCATGAAAGGAAAAAAAAGTGCCCAGCCTTGCTTATGCAGTGATGGGCTCTGAACTAGTTATTAATGCTTAGGTATGAGACCTTGAGAGTATAATTTGTAGTTTTATGAAAACCATCTACTGAGTCCTGACAGTATGACAATGAAAGAAATTATTAGGCAAAGACTGGCACCCAAACAGAAAAATATTACTGTGCCACTGTATAAATCCATGTTGCATGAGCAACTTGACTGTTGGGTTTTGTCCCCCCCTCTGTAAAAAAAAGTTGCAGTAAAACTTGAAAAAGAACAGAGAAACACAACAAGAATCATCAAAGATGCAGGAGGCTTTCCGTACAAGCAGCTGTTAAGCGACTGAGATTTTTCAGAATGGAAAAGAAGTGACTACAAAGATATGCCAGGAGATTAAAAAAAAAAAAAAAAAAAAGTGTCTTAGAGGCTAGGAATACGGAACAATTGTTCATGGTTTATTATCATACAAGAACTAAATAAACTAAAGAGAAGGTGTGCACAATGAAGAAAAAAAAATACCTATTCTATGCAGAAGTCATTAAATTGTGAAAGTCTCTGAAACAGAATGTTGTAGAGGCTAATTTCACATGGGTCCAAAAAGCAATCAAATTTATGCATGAGGCATCCATCAAGAGCTATTAAAGACAAGCAGTCTCCGAGACAAAAATCACTAGAGAAGAGAAAGTATATTAGAAGAATCTCACATGCTTTTTCTTCTTTTGCAATCTTCCCTAAGCACACTTAGAGCAAAGATACTGGACTAGATGTATCTTTGTTCTAACCCAGAGAAGTTGTTAATATGTATATGTTGTTACTCAAAGCAGACATTAACTCAACACTTCATAAGCACAAACAAAGCATTAATCTTTGTTTAGCGTCAACTATTTCTTAAATAGAGTGTTCAGCAAGTTTTAAAACACTATAACTATTCCCTCCAACAAATACATCTCTACCATATGTCTAGGTTGGGAAGAATTATAATCGTAATGCAAAACAAATTTAAAAAACCCGACACTTTCTCCAATCATTTATTCATGGCAGAGTGGCAACCAGATGAACTGTTTGGATCCCTTCCATCTTAGGCAATCGGTTTCCCAATTCTCATACTAAATAACTACATAGAGAAGGTTTATGTGGTTTTCCCTTCCTTTAGGTTTTCACAGATTTGCATCCTTTTTAAGCATGTTTTGACCCAATATTGACTACATATACCTCTGCTTCATAGCCTTTGTATGGCACCTTCTTTTTCACTAAGGTCAAAATTGCATTTCCATATAAATCACTTGCTAACCTGCTTAACGTAAGATTTGATACTCTGAGAGCATGATCCATTTAGAAAACTGGCTTGAGAATCCATTGACAATTTAATTCTGTATACAACACAGCCACAGGGATATTTTGTTAGTCTGTTTCCTTATTTCCTTTAGAAGAAAATGTTAGGGTTTTTTTGGGGGGTTAGGGGGGAAAGGGAGCGGGGGGTTGGGGGTGTTTCTTTAAATCCAAAAGCATTTAAAATACATCTGGATAATAGCACACATGGTTTTAGGCCATATGTAAACATATAATAGTCATCCAACTAAATAAGGGCTTCAGTGATCAGAGGGAGTGGAGTTCGCATGATGTACAATTTCATCAAATATATGCAGCCCACACATACATAAATGTTCCTACTGAATTCAGCTTGCATGTATCTCTCTAATGAATACATAAATAATTATTATATGCAATTATGAGATATTTGTTTCTGAGCAGTTAGAAAGCCAGGAGCAATGAGGAGCAAGAAGTATCACAGTTTAGAATACCACTATCTGAGAACATAAAAATAGCTTTGACAGACTAGAGTATCTTATATTCTTTCCCACCTAACCATACAGTTGTCAATATTTATATGGAGTTGTAGCAGCTTAAATTCTGGGTTGCCACATTCCTTAACTGTATATGCACCCAAATATTTTTAGCAGTGACAGCATATGGGAAGCTACTTACAAACACTTAAAAGGTCTGTGGTATGTTAACCAGGCAAATGCTTGATGACAAGAGAGCAAGACTTAATGAAATACAATTTAAAAAAAAAAAATAAAATAAGACTTAAGGTCTTTTCATGCATATCTTCAAATGTACCAAATAATTCTATCACTACAGGATTAAATTGATCCTACTTTCCATAACTACACGTAAATAACATTTTCCTTCATTCAATATATGACTTCAGAAAATGAATTCATCAGCCAGACATAAGTAACAATTTGTCACAACAGAATCCTTTTTTTCCAAGCATCTTGTGAATGCACTAAAATGAATGGCATTATCTAATACTAGCAACTGTTACAATTAGACTAATAAGGTTACATGTGTTAGGGAACAATACTCTGCCTTTAAAAATACTTCATATATTCTTCTTGAAGTGAACGTTTTTTCAAATGCTTTCTAGAATATCGATCATAAAAACACCCCACCCCACCCCAAAAAAGTTAAGCCTAAAAGATATCTTCTAAGGATTTCTTTTCAAATTGAGTTTTCCCACTGGCAATTTGATAAATCTCTTCATTTTTATAAAATAAAATCAAATTTATAGACAACTGGTGTATTGCATTAAGGGCTAGTAGTAATTTTTTTTATCTTTCTGAAGCTAGAAATCAACTTTTTGTTGTATTAAGCTTTTTTTTTTAAAAGTAGGTTGAAAACAGAAATACTGCATTTGTCATATTTAACTATTACAATTGTCCTACCCTCTCCAAACTTTGTAGCTTTAGATCTTTAGAATGAGCTGAGCATTGAAAACTTACTAGAGAGGTGATTTTGATTTAGAAGCAGGCCTCTCCTCCCTGTAGTTCAAAGTAGTTCAGGAGATGCAAGTTAGTAGGATAGATAAATATTTCTGCTTTCTGAAGGGATGCATCATGCAGCCCCTTGTAAATCACTGCCTTTTTCAATTTTTTGTCCCTTACCATGTTTTATTAACAAGCTACAAAAAGGTGGTCAAATACAGGGTGAAAAAGCTCAGAAATGCCATGGCTGTTCTGAATTTCTCCCTCTTATTCCATGGCATCCTTCAGCATATGGGTCAAGAACACTTACATGAGCACAACTTTTGCATTTAATTAATCCTTGTTGACTTGGGAATGGGGAGGGAAAGACAAAACCAAGGCCTGAAAACATCTACTAAGAGGAAACTAAACAGAAGTTATTTTAAGTTAAAAAACTAACTAAATAAAACTGAGGCAGAATATACAATAAATAGAAGATAGACAAGAAAACGGTCCATCTCTCTGAATACAGTGAAAGCATATTACCACTTATGAAGATCACTGCAATTACTACAGTTTGAGTGTTCTTGTAATAAATGCAGTCATAATAGAAAGAGTATAACCGTTGGTGAGTTGGATGCTCTCCTCTGGCCTATTATGTGTCTACTTGTGCTACTTTTCCCTTGGGAATTCTGAAATGGACAAGAAAAATATGTCTGAAGGAGTCACCAAGCAAGGAACTCTTCCAATTCTTTCCAATACTTCCACTCTTTTCCCTGGTCAGAGCCCTGCAGCAACTTTAGAGCCCAGCAGTGTCGAACCGGCCACAAGGTGCTCTCAAAGTTGACATAAAGAAGGCAAAGTCTTAACTAGGTGCTTTAAAAAGCACCATCAGATTAACCAATGTGCCTACACACTTTTATCTAAGGGTACATATATGTTATTCATACACATTTCTATGTGTACAGCACACAATTTTAAAATAAACTAGTCTCCTTTTATAAAACAGAAAAAAAACCCAAAACAGGTAGGAAACTTCAAATGGTTATTGAAGCATTTAATTTAGGATGCCAAGATAAATCACATCATTTATTTTCATTTAAAATGTAATATGTTGGCAATTTTCATATTGAAAATTAGTTTATCCACATTTTCTTTGATGTTTCCTATGAAATATTTAGATCCAAATATTTAATTCACTGTTTATTTCAGTTGGCCAAAAATAGTGTCTTATTGTCAATGGCATATGTGGATGTGCTAGGATAGTTGTAAACTGGAAAACATGCAACATACCAAAACGCACTACAGAAGCACAATGTTACAGAGAAAAAAAACAAACAAACAAACTCAAAAGCTACAGAGGACTACTTCAGTAAAACTTGAAAATTGTGCTATTATTTTTTGGAAATTAAGTTAGTAATGAAATTTTCAGAAATAAGGATGCTTTGCCAGAACCTAATTCACCATGAATGATGGAGTGAACTAAAAGGGTTTCTTCAATATATTTATTTGCAATGGAGACATTTTTGAGCTAATTTTTCCTTATTGTATGTAATGGACATTTGAGGGCATTCAATCAAAAAACTTTCCCAATATACTGCAATACACTTTTCTATAACACTAAGGTCTACAGAAAAGCTCAGAAGCTTTGAAAAAAATGGATTTTTTTTTTATTAACACAATTTACAGCATTTCCAAAGTACTTTCATATAATCTAGGTGCAAAACTGTGTCTTCAGATTCTCTTTTTATAGTGTAAATGTCAGATATGCTTAAGAAATCCAGGTATCTCAGGAAATACTAAAAGCCTTTTACAATCTTCTTCTGACTGTAATAATTTTTCTATATTCATTTACCCAGATGCAAGAACAAAACCAAAGGAAGCAAGCAGAGTAGATGAGTTATCAGAAAAAAAAAAACCCAAACCAAAACCCCAATAGCTTTCCTGTTCCAGCCAGCTTGTTCCTTTGGACTACACAGTAGCCTGAGAGGTATAAATATGAAACACCACATTCTAAATTTTTGAATAAAATTACTTAGCAACACTTTTCTACAGTGAACATTAGTGCTTGATACTTAAGAATCACCAGCAAACTCAACCTTGTATGGACCATAAAGTAACACAAAGCAGCTCAAAACATCCTCCAAAGGAATAAACTGATTCTTGCACAGAAAGGCATCTTATTATTTCAGTCTTCTTCTGAAATACTTAAATTATTTTAATGATCAAAATGTTCCCCTTTTGATGACTTGAGGCAATGAAATAGAACCAACTTTTCTTTCTTTTTTTTGCGTTTCTTAAAGTGCAACTGGCAAATGGGCACTGAGTCTTACCACGTTACAGACAAGTTCCCTCACTTAGCAGTGCTACTGGTAGAGTTGTGTTTTTACTTTCCAAATATTTTATTATTTATATTCAATGCTGAACTAATAAACCATTTACTCCAACACACAGTAATGATCTCTTTTTATTAAATAGAATTTAAATTGATGCCTTCAGCTGGCATATAAGAAAATATCTGAGATGCAGTTTTGAACATTTCACCCATGTCAAATTCAGATGAATACACTCTGGTTTTTTGTTAGAGGAAAAGGATTTCTCTATTCTGTTTCCTAAAGAAGTCAAATACTAAATATGATTTCAGGATGTTTTAAGGGCAAGGTAACTTATATTGAGATTTAATATAATGATAATAATGAAAATTATTTTAGAAATTATGCTTAAATTTTGTTGCCTAACAGTGCTTTTAGGCAGTTAATCTGGAAGTTGAAATTGGTGACCAATTTTAACTATGAAATCCAGATGAAGAGATAATGCCGTGGGTGCAAAGGAAACAAGTAATGCCATGGTTATCGAGGCTTTCTTACTACATAATATTTTATGAGCCTATTAATATTCATTATAGTTTCGGAAGAGTAATTCTGCCTTGAAGTAGAGATACTTAATGTTCTTTCTTGTGGATTAGCTAGTGATTGTCTCCTTTAATGCACGGTCATTACTCCTTATGTTCTGATAGTATTTTCTCTTTCTGCCCCCTCCACTTCTCTACTCCCCCATCCCCATTATAGAGAAAGAGTCCTTCCTTTAAAATTGTTAATAAATGAAACTGTGATTATAAATTATTATTTTAAATTTGCCTTGAAATGTTCCTTAGAATATCTAGATAAAAGTGTTTGTGGATGTTAGAACATCTGTCATAGCCTAATTTTACATGTACACTGCTTTGCAAAGAAGAAAATATCCTCAGAATTAGCAAAATAAAGTAGTTGCAACAATACTGTAACATCACAGATAACTGGTTCCTGAGAAACAACTAATAGATCAATTACTGTGGACTTTGCTAACCATAACCAGATGTGTGTAATAGCTCAGTGTTTATTTTTTCCTCAGTGTTCTGTGTAACTCTCCATAGCATTGAAATAAGATCACTGAAAGGCACACAAGACTTCATTCTTGGGCATTTTGAGCCTATAACAAATACTATACAATTCAATTTCTACCAACCGTCTTGGTCTGAAACAATGATACTATAACTAAGGTGTCTGGTTACAATTTTCGTCCTGCGTAGTCCCATATTTCACAGTGCTAGCTCTAGCAACCTACATCACTGAACTGAGCAAAAGCTCCCAGGTAAATGCACAGGTGGGATTAGAGGTCAGCAGAACTTCATAAACAGAATCTCCTAATCTCCTCATTATTTCCTGATAGCCAAAGACCTTGTGAAATATGCGTTTCCTCTACTCATACAAATATAACGTGGCCTTAAATTTGTTACTTGATTCCCCCAAAACATGAAGAAAAAAACCTTTGCAACCTGGCCTTAGCAAAAGATCAAATTCTAAATTTACAGAACTGCAACTCATTTGTTTAGCATCACAATGTATCATGTTTTATTAGTACCCCATCTCTAGATATCTGGCCTTAGGAAATAACAACTGATTCACACGTAAACGTGATTGCTTCATTTTGACAATTTTTATCCAGTTCTTAATTTACCCAAGTCAGTGCAAACATTCTACAGCCTAGGAGAGACAGTAGCAGGGCTACATAAACCTATGAATATCATGTTTCTTCAGAGCTTCATGACAAGCGTGTACAATACCTGATCTTGCAGTACCTTGATAAAATCTTTCATTTTGTGTTTATCCAAAAGGAAGGCAAAAATCAGGCAAAATTTTAAAAGAATAAAAAACTTCAGCTGTATGCTATTATCAAATGTTTTGAAGGTAGGCTATAATGAAGGTATGTTAAAATCAGTTATATCCTACATTGATCCAGATCTAAACAGGCAAAATTCACCAACAGCTTAGCATTTCTCAGAGGACTTCTCCATTGTCAAACAGCAACACTTAAGAGTTTTTTTAAAAAGGACCCTTTTTACTGAGAGACCTTTTTTAAATTAAAAAATTTAAAATATTTCTAAAAGAAACCCCAAAACACCTCCAACAACAAAAAAAATTCAAAACCCACAAAAACCACACACAGACTCTTACTGGGGAAGCACCACATAAACACATTTATCATCATTTGGAAATCACTTGGCATTAAAATAATTTGACTTAGAGGCATGTGAGAAATTTCAGGCACACTACTTCAGTCTATGAAACAATATTTAATACCTTAAATATTCACTTGTTTGAAATAATCAGTTTAAATTTCTACCTGCTCAACAGAAGATGATGTATTCTTTTCCAGCTGAGAATCTCTATATTGAAAATACATGTAGCACAGGTAGGAATTTGAAAGACAG
>NW_009259857.1:491243-496101 GCF_000687185.1 Egretta garzetta
TCAGCAGAAAAGTATTACCACTAAGTCCAATAGCTCCTACTCAGTATGATGTTAACTGGTGTTTTCAGAGGTTAGTGCTGAAATATAATACCCTCTGGAACCATCTAATACACACCAGTTGTTGCTGAAAAGGAATTAATGGTAGCAAGAGACAAACTAATACCTCTTCCTCCCCCAGAAAATCTTTCCTCTACTATTTGTTAACCTGCTTTACTACTGAAGACTCATCACAGTTATACAGCTCTGACTCGGATTCCACATTAAATACAATATTTGAAACCTCATACCGAAGTCATTGGAAGTTTAAATTCAATAAATATTTTTTGAGTTGGGCTTTGTGAACTTGAGGATAAAACTTATAGAAGCCAATGGGAAGTCTCATTTATTTTAATGAATAATTCAGTACATGTTTTATACTTAGATTTTTGTTGTTAAATTCTGGTCTACTTTGCTTTGGATAAAGACATATTTCAAAAAAAGATTTTTGAACACACACATATAATAATTGCATTTGACAAATTGAAATAGAAGTAAAGCTATCATAACGAAAGCAGTGATGTTTTAGAATAATTTTTGAGGACTGAGAGAATCTAATAACTAAGCGCATGCGATCGTAATGAACCCTGTATTTATAGGGACTTCTTGCTGCTTGCCTTTCCACATGATTCAAGACAGAACAAAGCACTGAGATTGACAATCACATTAGGCACTGACCTCACATTTCCTCCTGAAAGGTAAGCCTGAAGACAAGTTCTGGAAATTCCACCCCGATCAACTTCTGTAATAGCTGCTGTTACTGTAGGTTTATATATCACTTCATAGAAACACCTCAGCAAAAAGGAACGCTCGAAATCTGAATCTGGTTATCTGTGACCTGAGTGGCATTGCAGAAACTAAAGGTGCTTTTAAAGATATAAAACAACAGCATGTACAGTAACGATATACATGACCCTGAATAACAGCTGCATGACAGATGAGATACTGTTAACAGTGTTGAGTGGTACCTGAAAGCCCAAGTGGTTCCAGTGAAACTATAAAGCATCACCCATAGAAGAAGGGACTATAAAATTAGGTCATGTCTTGTTTTAGCTAGCTAATTCTTTCTGACTATTTCTTGTACATCTAGTGGTAATTTTTATGCTCAGGTCCTCCGTGTAAGGGCCTTCCATGGCCCCTTTTTTGAGCATAAGTCAAAAATAGTTCTACACTAATAATAGAAAACGATTCTGAAAGATATTGCTATTTTTTTTTCTTCATCTTACACAGGATGTCATTTGTTACACAGAGCATTTAGTTCTATTATTTACAATAAACTTGTTATTTATATTCATTGTATTCAATCAATTCTATTCATAAATGTCTAAATTAGCATCATTCTTTCTACTGCAATCACAAAGGGTAGTGCCTACATATACAGCTGCATCTGCTGAGTGATCAAACAGAATAATTTATTACTATTTACTTGCTTTGGTACGCCCTGAGGTTTTGCAACCCACGATGAAGGTCACCTGAAGTACCTGCTTTGAAATTTCATTTTAGATAGTACTTTAAAGGAAGAAAAAACATAAGATTATTTATTTTAGAAAAGAGCACTAGAAGACAAACAGAGACAGCAGTTAAAGCAAACGCAGAATTATCTTGATACCATAGAAGACGTTACACAAAGAAAGAAAATCCTTGAAAAATAAAGGAAGCACATTGGTTGAGTTTTAGTTTATAGAAGATAAAGCTTTCAAGAATCTGCATTCCCCCTTTATAGCTTTTGTTTGGCTCCATCTTCTTAGGCTTTCAGCCCCCCTTTCAGAAAAAGTTAAATTTATTTTTCCCTGTCAAAATGCCCTTGGGGCTGGCTAGGGAAGGAAAACAAAAAAAGCAAAACAAAATACTAATGTGAAGCTGGGCCATGTTTGAGATTTTTACATGATGTAACCAAAGCAGTCACATTCTTTGATAGAAAATAGTTTAGCTTGGGGCTGGCTAGGGAAGGAAAACAAAAAAGCAAAACAAAATACTAACGTGAAGCTGGGCCACGTTTGAGATTTTTACATGATGTAACCAAAGCAGTAGAGGACCGAACCAGCTGATTCCTTCAGTTCCAAGCTCCCAAAACCTAGCTAGTTCTAAACTTTTTTTTACCTTCTTATATTAATGGAAATAAGTGTTCAGGCTCCTCTCTGCATATGCTACCCATCTAGTCAAACTGTTATGGCATCTAGTAAACAGATATCTAGCAGATACATACTGTAGCACCAAAAAAACCCCTCACGGTATGAGTAAAACCAGCCGGTACCCAGAAAATCACATCAGGCTTGCCAGTATGTAAACCAGTACAGAAGCCAGGAAGCATCTTCATCTGCTCGTAACATTTCATGAACCTGGACTTAGCACAAACCTCCAAGGCAGAGAGCACCCTCTCAAGCATTTTGTTTCTTTGTTACTGCCTCAGCATCTGACCTTCTGAAGGGGGAAAGGGAATTTTTATTCCACTGCATATAGTTATTCATGTTTGGTTGCCCTGTTTATTTTGAACTCCTTTTGTCAGATAAAATGAGACTGTCAAAAGTAACTCACAGAATACAAGCATGTATATGTATATAAGTATAGATATATATTTATGTGCCTGCTAATACCTTTAAATCAGGCAATGTTTAATCTTTGCCCTTAAGGTGGTTTATTTTCTATTGCTAGAGAACAAATAGAATTGCTGTTATCTGTGGGGAACTCTTCATAAAGCAGTACAATCTACACTCATGTCTGATTCTGAATTTACAATCTTTAGATGACAGTCAAATTTCTAATTAAGTATGCCAATGAAAAAAATTCCTACCTGCAAATGCTAATGAAACAGTACTGATAATTAATCCCACAGATAAGCATTCATATTTAAATAAAATTTAATTGCCTAATCCTTTAAAAAGAAACCACTTTAAGGGAGTAGGTTGTTCAACAGCATAGTGAAGATGGCTTTTAATCCTATCCAACTGTGTTCAAAATCTTATCCACATGTTTTTAAATACCATTTGAAATCACAGCTAGAAACATGCATGCTAGTTGTAAGCTTGATTGTTACTGTCCTCTTTTTAGGCTCAGGCTGACGACACAAATCTCCCTAATGCCTTCTCACAGCCCTTTTGCAGCCTTCTCATCAAAGGTTCTTCTGAGCAGCATGATCCTGTGCTGAGTAGAGGTTGATGAACAATTACATTTAGAAAATGAGAGTTGTTTAATCTTCACCAACTTCAAATATGCCTTAAAAGTATATTTTATTATCTATTGAGCATTCTATATTTTAGCAGCTCTAGGTACAAAGTGGCTTCAAAAGTATCCTTGTGGAACTGCCACATATATAAACCATGGTGCTGTGACCCCTGTCGCCCCTCTCCTACCTCTGCCACCAAGTCCTAGCATTTCTGTGCTCATATGACTGTCTCAACAAACAACGCATTAGAACTGCTTCCCTTCTATGCCCTTTCTTCCTCTCCCTCTCCATTCTTAAAAAAGCAACTCATTAGAGTTACAGAAATAAAGGAAAAAAACCACCTTTGAATTCTGGGCAGCAGTTTTGAATAGGATCAATTTCTCCGGCATTGCAAACCCAAATTTTCTCCACTGCCATTCTGAGTGAATAAATGTCACTAACTCTTATTCCAGCAGTTGGGCAGACAAACTTTAATGAGGAGAGTTCAACAGTTCTCAAATCCACCAACTCCACTGCTATTAGGGACAGAGGCAAATCCACTGGGAGTAGCAGGTATTAAACTGAGATTAGGTTCTAAATGTAGATGAAAAAGGTGGAGATAAAAGAATGAAACACCTGTGACAAACACACTCAAGGTCAATGGACAGAGGCCTGTTCAAAGGGTCAAAAATTCTACAAGCATTTTCTATTTAAAATAACATTTATTTCTTTTAAACTTCTTTAAGTAACAAATAAGACCATAATATTTTAGAAGATGATCCCCTCCAAATACTATTATTCAGTTATAATCTTTCACTCATTCCATAGTTATGAAAAGTATTTTTAAAAAAAATAATTTCTATTTTGGTTTTGATTTGTTCTACATGTTTGAAAGTGTCCAAGCTGGTGAAAAATAATCTTTTCCATACTGTACAAAATTATAATTTCAAAATGAAAATATATAATTACAATATAACATAGTTCACAGAATCACAGCATCACAGAATCGCAAGGGTTGGAAGGGACCTCGGGAGATCATCTAGTCCAACCCCCCTGCTAGAGCAGGCTCTCCTAGAGCAATCTACACAGGACTTCGTCCAGGCGGGCTTTGAATATCTCCAGAGAAGGAGACTCCACAACCTCCCTGGGCAGCCTGTTCCAGTGCTCTGTCACCCTTAGAGTAAAGAAGTTTTTCCTCATATTCAACTGAAACCTCTTATGTTTCAGTTTGCACCCATTGCCCCTAGTCCTGTCGCTGGACACCACTGCAAACAGACTGCTTCCATCCTCGTGACTTCCACCCTTAAGATGTTTGTATGTGTTGATGAGGTCCCCTCTCAGTCTTCTCTTCTTCAGGCTGAACAAGCCCAACTCTCTCAGCCTTTCCTCATAGGGGAGATGCTCCAGTCCCTTTATCATCCTAGTTGCTCTCCTCTGGACTCTTTCTAGGAGTTCCTCATCTTTCTTGAACTGGGGAGCCCAGAACTGGACACAGTACTCCAGGTGGGGTCTCACCAGGGCAGAATAGAGGGGGAGGATAACCTCCCTCGACCTGCTGGCCACACTCCTCTTAATACACCCCAGGATACCATTGGCCTTCTTGGCAACAAGGGCACACTGCTGGCTCATGGTCAGCTTGTCGTCCACCAGGACTCCCAGGTCCCTCTCAGCAGAGCTGCT
>NW_009259857.1:496353-501397 GCF_000687185.1 Egretta garzetta
GTGTTATGGGAAACAGTGTCAAAAGCCTTGCTGAAGTCAAGGTAGACAACATCCACCGCTCTCCCTTTGTCTACCCAGCCGGTCATGCCATCATAGAAGGCTATCAGATTGGTCAGGCATGATTTCCCCTTGGTAAATCCGTGCTGGGTACTCCTGATGATCTTTTTTTCATCCACTTGCTTGGAGAGGACACTCAGAATGAGTTGTTCCATCACCTTTCCAGGGACAGAGGTGAGACTAACCGGCCTGTAGTTCCCTGGGTCCTCCTTCTTGCCCTTTTTGAAGACTGGAGTGACATTGGCTATCTTCCAGTCTTCAGGCACCTCTCCTGTTCTCCACGACCTTTCATAGATGATGGAGAGTGGCTCAGCAATGTCATCTGCCAGTTCCTTCAGCACTTGCAGGTGCGTTCCATCGGGGCCCATGGACCTGTGGGTGTCCAGCTTCCTTAAAAGATCCCTAACCTGATTCACATCGACAGAGGGAAGGTCATCCTTTCTCCAAGCTTGCTTGCTTACCTGCCAGGACTGGGGAGCCTGAGGGCCAGCCTCGACAGTGAAGACTGAAGCAAATAAGTTTAGAATGCAAAACTGAAATTATTAAATACTTAAAGAAAATACTGGGGAAAAAATCAGGTTTATTACTGCTTGGAATATATTTTCAACAGTCTTATTTCACGTTACTGAAGAAAATTAAAATGTTTAATTCTATCGTAGGTTGTTACTTAAATGAGGAGATACCTCTGCATGTAATGGTGTGTGGAAGATGTCACATGAGTGCTTCTTATGTATATTTTCTTACATGGATCTGGTTCCCTGTCTATATTAATTCTCCGTATCCTGGTAAATCCTGACTTGCCATTACCAGTAACAAGTCATAGTCTTTGCCTTAAGCAAAACAACACAGGCCTGTGGACTGGGCCTGTCCCATTTGCTTTGCCTGGGGTTGGTTCAGCTTGTGTGGAGAGCTTGGTTTCAGCTTGGGATCAGCTAAGAGCAGTAGTCGAACAACCAGGTGGCGATCATTTAATTTGTTTTGGTTTTGCTTAGCTTAGTATACTTTTATAGCATTATGTAATTTTTGTTAATGCTATTGACGTAGGTCAGAATGACAGAATTAAAACTCTTTTGAGACCAAATGCAATAGAACTAGAGTTAATCCTCAAATTTATTTCAAGAGCATTTGTTTTGTCTTAATTACAGAGACTAATGGTATGTCACATTCCTTTGGCCTGTTGGGCACACAATATACAACGAACAAGTACCTTTTCTTAGGTTTCATTTTTAAACAATTAAATGAATATGTAGACCATTTGTTAAAAAAACCTACTTAGAAGAATTAATCTCGCTCTAGACATCATCTTCCGAGATACCCCTGTAGTTTTAAATAGGGTCTTCTCACTATTGTATTGCAACAAACCTAACAATTCCTAACTTTATGTGATCTAATGTTTCCATTACCATTCATATTAAGACAATACTTAACATAACATATGGAAATGATCTTCATTATTTAAAAGTCCATTAAAAATATAAACCAAAAAGTTATCCCTATGTCTGGAGTTTTACAACTATGCAAAATAGTCCCTCAGAGGCACATCAAAGTCTTATTTGGAAGAACAATGTTATGCTTCTGTTAATACATGGTTTCAGTGTTTGCAAACAGCATGCTAACACTTTAAACATGTCTTTAACCTTCTTGGATTGCTCTATATCCTACATGCTACCATATATTTCCTCATCTATGCATATACTCAGGATCTACATTTATAACATCTATATAATTGTAGATAATGCATGGGTCCCTTTCTACAGATGCTATGTAATTCTATATGTTTTGGTAAGCCAGACTTGTATGACAACTTTTAATAAAGAAATTAAGGTATTTCCTACTGTTTTGCTGGTAGAGATGAATTAATTTATCTCACTGCCACATCTCGTTCTCTCTCCCCCGCCCCATCTCCCCCCACCCTATTTCTCTGCTGTACTCTCCTTTCACCTCTTTTGCATGAGTTCTGGTCTGACCCTTCACTTATTCAGTTCAGGTCACTCAACTAAGCAGCACTGGAGGTGGGATGTGGACGGTGAATATTTTTGTGCTGGTTTAGTAAGCAACTCAGAGGAGAGACCATAACTGTCAGGGCACTGCAAGAAAGGCAGTCAGACAATGTCGGGAAGCAGGATCAAGTTTTTTTTAGGAGCAGTAAGCCATCTGGTATCACAAAATCACACTTTCTGAAAGACTTTCAGGGAAGTAGCAATAGAATTCAATGGGCAAAACTAGGAAACTGTTGTGGTTTCACCCAGCAGGCAGCTGAACACCACACAGATGTGTGCTCACTCCCCCTCTCCCTCAGTGGAATAAGGGAGAGGAAAAAAAAATATTAAATTTGTGGGTCGAGATAAAGACAGTTTAATAAAACAGAAAAGGAAGGGAAAATAGTAATAATTATAAAAAAAATATACAAAACAAGTGATGCACAATGCAATTGCTCACCACCTGCTGACCAACGCCCAACATCCGAGCAGCAGTCACTGCCCCCCACATCCGACTCCCTCCAGTTTATACACTGAGCATGACGCCATGTAGTCTGGCATAGTTGGGGTCAGCTGTCCCGGCTGTGCCCCCTTCCCAGCTTCTTGTGCACCTGGCAGAGCAGGGGAAGCTGAAAAAATCCTTGACTGGTGTAAGCACTGCTCAGCAACAACTAAACCATCGCATGTTATCAAAATTCTTCTCATACTAAATCCAAAACTCAGCACAGTACCAGCTACTAGGAAGAAAATTAAATCTATTCCAGCCAAAACCAGGACAGAAAATTTCAGGCAGCCTTCCCTAATGATTAATTTGAGTTTTATTCTTATTTCTTTCCACACAGTCATTTTTTTTTCCTAATACCCATTCATTATTTCCTAGTTTTAAACTTTATAAGTAGGATTTTTTTTCTTTTTTTTTCATTCAGCATCACCTAAAGTGGCCGAGACCTGTCAGTTGTCCAAAGATAAACTACAAGATGACTACAGCAACAGGCTGTAATGACTCAAAATGAAGGTACGTTAATGGACTAGTCAATGCATAGTGAAACTATAATTATAGGAAGAGCACAAACTTGATCTCCTGTGCTGCCAAGTTGCTGAATGTGGAGCAACAGCTACTGAAACCAAAGTCAGATTTCAAGATTCAGTCTTAGATTTGAGGTAGTAAAGAGAGAAAATCATGAGTTCTGATCTGGATGTAACGAAATAAATGGATGTTTTTCATATGGCATGTAACATACCGTACAAAAGATCTCAACATCATTCTTCTTTCTGCTACTCACTACCAAGCTGGCCCACACCCCAGTGGTTTGGACAAGATGTTTGTACATACTGTACACATTTGTCCCCAGTCACCTTTGGCATTCAGAGAACAAATACCTGGCAAAATTACACCACGAATCTGTATCTCTCTCCAAGTCCCATGAAGACAAAAAGCACATAATGCAAGTAGCACATTTATTGCTGGGTTTGTCAGAAAAGGCTTTATCAGCACTCATAAATACAGGGTGTGAGGAAGCGTCTTAGCCTTTTCGGTTTCATTGATTATGTCTTGACCACACTACTTCCTGCTTGTGCACAACACAGGCTTATCAAAGTATGTTGGCATAAGAAAGATTATCTATGAATTCATTACCCAAATCCCTCAGAAATCTGGACACTAGTGGATCTCATTGATTTCTGCTAAGGAGTTCTCTACTATATCATGACTGTTAAATTATACTCATTGTTTAAGTACAGCATCAGGATGTTTCAAGATTTAAAAACAAAAAAAAGCACAATTTTAGAAAAGCAAAGCAAGAGAAAAGAAGACTGAAAGAATAGGCTAATCTTTGTACTTACGAAAAGCTCTATAGAATTCTTCCAGAGCTAGGTGCTTGTCACTATTATAATCATCGTATTTCAGCAAATCGAACAGAGAGCAGTCAGACAGATCCTTGCCAAGCTCTTCCCGTTTTATTACCTGACAAGAAAATTATAACCATGAAATTACATTTGAGCTCTTAGATTTCTCTGGTATAATTAATTGTTTCTAATAATCATTTAATAGATTATTTTAAGGCTGCTGTGGGGCAATGAACTGCAACTGTGTAAAGTCAGGGATTTCTAGTTACTTTGTAATTATTTATTACAGTTTTAAAAGTTAATGCCTTTAGGACAGTCTTACTGAGATTACACAAGAGTTTTTAGAATATATAGAGAATATATATAATAGGGACAGACAGTAAGCACTATAAAGACATTGTGAATGGTAAAGCTGATTTTACTTTACATGTGTAAGAATAGTGATTAAGAAACATTCAAATATATTTGAGAAGAGTAATTTCCCAAGTACACATGCTGTAATGTCTTTTTCCTCTCAGTCTAATTCCTAACCACAAAAAATAAATTCAGACATTTTTGAAACCAACTAAAATAAACTCCTATTACCCTACTAATTGTATCAACTTCTTACAGGCTTTTGACAAGCCTCTTATCTTCCCAAAGACCTGTTATAAAAGGAGCTGACCTAAAAAGGCTCCTCTTTCTCAATGGGGCATATACACTTTGTAAATAGATCATAAATAATAGGTATTAGGTTTTAACTCCAACTAACTTCTCCCAGAGAAATGTTCTTTAATTTGTGCACCATTTTGCTTTAAAGTGTGTATATGGTGTAGACGTCTACCTCTATTCCATCCAAGGAATTTTTAAGATGCTGATAACCACAGGTATTCAGAATTTGCATTTTACATGGTGCATATATTAAAAACACTATCACATAACTGAAAGAACCAAAGCTAATGCAACTTCCTGTTGTAATGTTGCACAGTCAAAAGTTTTGTATCAGGCGCAGAAAAAAAAAAAATGTATGTAACTATAGTTAATTCCTTTGTAAAATAATTACTCTTCCTACCCCCACCTTTGCCCAAAATAACTGTAAAACTGTTACATTTATATTATCATATGATAGCTTCTCAAAAACACGGGATGCAGAGGCTTTTGTAGTTGCTCTGCAAAGGAATCAG
>NW_009259857.1:501412-520551 GCF_000687185.1 Egretta garzetta
AAAAGGAATGTGTTCAGTTATTATTCATGTAAATAGAAAATTTCTAAACAAATAACAGAAAATAAAAGGAGCATTAGAGCAAAGAGAAAGGACACTAACACTTTATCCTACCAGAAGTAATCTAAATATTAATGTAAAAGCATTATAAAAGATAATAACTTTGTTAGTACATTAGAAAGTATGAAAACCATTCACAAAGAAAAATCACCACAAAACCAGCTTTAGCTATTATTAATTAAAGATACATACTACGCTACCTGAATATTAGTGCTAGCTACTCCTCAAGCCTGTTTATTAAGTTCCCATTAAAATGAATTAAGAAAAAATAAAAGTGTGTAGATCTTACAGCTGGTACATAAAGGACAAAAATGTAGCCTGGGAAAAATTAGTAACTCTAAGACCGTTGTAATTGTATAAGTAGTGGTAGAGTTATAATAGTATGTACTGAAAATTTCACTCTAGAAGAAATCTCTGAGATTTTAAGGCCATGAAATGTCCTTAAATTCACAGCTGGTTCATGAAAAAAGAACATTTAGGGTGAAAAGCATTGTTCCTTTGCTTGTTTTTCATAAAAGGTGGTCTGAAATAGTTTAAAACACTGGTTCCCTCTAGCTTCAATTGTACAAATACGGATTAAACTTTACATGTAATAAGTGCAATAAGACCTTTGTCAAAGCCCACCAACACCTGCCACTATAGTACCAAATTGCATATTAGTGTTCTCAGCTTCAAACCTTTCAGCTGACACATCTTATGATGCTTTTCATTTATAATTGCTCAGTTTTATTTAAAATAAAAATAACAATAATTAAAGATTAGCCAGAATGATTGAGATATTTCCAAGACTGATGCCATGGACAAGTATGATTTAATTTCCTGGCAATTATTTAATTTTCACCTTCAGTAAACCCACAATTTTGATTACAGATACAAGATTCAATGTTTGCTTATATATAGGCATCTTTATGCTAGTAATATACTTTGGGATTCTTTGGATAATTCATTCAGTTTTGATAAACTCTCCAAAAACTTTTGTAAGGATGGATTTTGGAAGGTATAGAAGCGATTTCATATCACGATTAATCTTAATTATCTGTGATTTGCTGCTAAAAGGGCTGTTCCGCTTTCACCCAACAGGAATTCTCTTGTGCTGGATCCCAACTCTGCGATGTGATCTGTGGATCAGATGAAATCTCTGATCTCAAGCAAAATTAATCTTGGTGGAAATTTTGTTTGTTTGTTTTCTCTTGAAGGGGTGGAGGATTAACATTCTATCACAAGAGGATTCTAACTCAGAACAGCTATTAGGGTGTGAGGATTTGGACCTTGAGAAATTACTTGTTTCTGTAGCAGCCT
This sequence comes from Egretta garzetta, assembly GCF_000687185.1. Taxonomy (NCBI): domain Eukaryota; kingdom Metazoa; phylum Chordata; class Aves; order Pelecaniformes; family Ardeidae; genus Egretta; species Egretta garzetta. The sequence goes on from NW_009259857.1 coordinate 502,769, forward strand.
GCAGCTAGATCAGATCAACTGTGATATGAAATTACAACCTATATGAGACTCCAGCAAAGCAAAGATGACTACTTTCCAAGCAATTAGCCAACAGAGAAGTCACTTCGCAACTTACATTAGCATCAAATGTTTTAAAATCATCATCAGAGTCCCTAACTCACCGGGCTGATGAGACCTTTTTTCTTCCTGACATTACCTTTTAACAGATCTTCACATACCAGTGAAGTTCCATAGGATGGGATATGTAATTACACAGCACAAATATTCAAAAAGGGCAAAAAAATTATCAGTATTGCTTCAAGAAATAAACAGTGGAATTCACAGGTAAAGACTGTGAATATTTTTTGTGTTTCTAAATGCTGTCACGACGTGATATTTTAACAGTCTTCTAGGAAATACAGTCTGCCAGACAACCCCATTTTTCATTTTCTTTTACTTATGTAAGCGATTTAATTTACAAAGGCATCTTGCTAAACATAATAGCTTCTTATAAGTATTTTTAATTTCACACCCCACATCATTACAAGAGAAAAATAATACTATGCAGTATCAATAAGCCAGGTACTGCATGAATAATAATGTCAGTAATTGCAAAACCTGAAAAAAAAAAATGTCAGTAAGGAGTCATCAATGGCTGAAAAAATCCAGTGGGATTCTGAGACTTTAGGGTTTCATCCCAATTTTTTTCAATAATTTAAAGATAAATACAAAAAGAAAATTGGCAGATGGCATATACTGTCGAGGTGAATAATAATGAGGAGAGGGACAGGGCAGCATATGGAATGAAACGGATCACATGGTTGGATGTTTTCAGGAAAAGAATCTGTGTTTTCACAGAGCCAAATGTAAGGTCATTCATCTAAAAATAAGAACCTAGACCATAACTTAATGAGGATAAATGGGCCTTGGAAAGCATTTTATCTGAAAAAGAGGCAGGATTTGCTGTAGATAAGCAAGACTCAAATTCGAGGATCGTTCTGTAGCCTCACCAAGCATTATGGTTTTTTGAAGCATAACAAGTTGACTGGGGTTAGAAAGGCAATGGTGGGACTGATACTGCAAGAGAACATTCAGTTTTGACTTGCACATATTTAAATTTAACATTAAGAAACTAGACGGGAACTTTTCAAGTTAGAAAGGATCCATAAAAATAATCAGAAGCCTGCTGAAGAGACTTTTACATTAAAAGAGCTAAGAAAAATCAATCTTTATAGGTTTTGGAGGTTTGGGGTTTGTTTTTTTTTTTTTTAAAGGGAGACTAAGAATTGACCATATCACATTCCATAGGTACTTTCATAAGTGAAAAAAATAAATATGGATGCTTCAAATTTGGCAAGCAAAAGTTAATAGGACAAAAAAAAAAATCAATAACACCTCTGAAACCAAAAAAGAAAAGCTACAGGAACAATTAACCTTGAATCCTGGGACTCTTAAGTTCTCATTGATGTTTTCAAATCAAGGCTGCACACTTCCTTTGTAGATGTTTTTTGCTTCAGCCAAAAGCAAGACATTATGTTTTTTTAATTAAAAGTATAGGATAAATAAATAAAAGTCCATGTCTATGATACACAAGTTAGATTACATGATCGTTTATCATCGTGTGTGTGTGTGTTAAGTTTTAAATTCTATTAATCTCTGTCCATGGAGGAGAGAAGAGTAAAATTCAAGGAAAACAATTCTTGAGTCAATTCTTCAAACCCAGCCTGTCTACTCCTTGGTTAAACTAAACAGTAATTCATTAGGAAGGCAGAACAGAAACAGGCAAAATTTTAGTGAGTCACATCCTAGAAACAAAATTCTTATTATGCCTGACTGAGACAATCTGCACATTTTTATGATTGTGCCACAGAAGTCATGCCTGGGATTATTTGATTTCAGACTTCTGAGTTGAAAATCCATACCAGATAATGTTCAAATACATTTATACTCAGAAATTTTACTTTACATTTCCATAAAGACAGTGAAGTATTTGCTTTCCATACCGTGAACAGGTAAAATGTAAGATATAGAGCAAAACTGCTGGTCCATTTATGGTTCATTGTGAAACCCCATAAATACTGAAAACTTAGAAACTTATCTAAATTTTCAAATTAAATATAGCTTTTCAAAACTATGAACCTTATCCTTGAGAACCGAATGCACTTTGAAACATGGAGGAAGGATTTGTATTATTTGGAAAATACTGTATTTTTCAAAGATACAGCACACAATTATTTATTTCCCATGAAACAACATACTGTTAGCTAAGTTCAAAGCCTCTTAGGAATTTAGTCAGTACTACTGCAAATATTACGAGACTGGGAAAGGTAATCTGATTAAAAATGACAAACTGCATGTCAGAATAGATTGTTTCATTCATTTCAATTTGATTTCTGACAGCCACAATGAAAAGTCTGCAGATGTTACTAAATTAGATCACAAATAACACAACATTTATTTTATTAGTCCACCTTACCAAAAGTTTTGTGGGTCAGTGGTTTTTTGCTTGCCAGTGATTGATGTTCACTATCTACTTCCCCAAAGAAAATACTACAGAAATACAACTACAAACAAAAACTTCCTTTACAGCAAATATAGTGGTTTAGTTAATGTGTGTTTGTCTTTCCTAAAAGCAAGTGTCTCATCACAACAGTATCACTTAGTGCTTGATCTAGAATACACCAAACACTGTGGGCATTGTGCTCCAAATTAATTCTGACTACACGAGGGGGTTCAATCACTTTCTTTCACCATCTTCCACAGTAGTATAACTTTGTGGAAATTAAAAGAATTGATCAGTTATGAAATCAAATTAATAATAAAGGTTGGTAAATTGTTCCTTGTTTTAACTTCCCGTAACCCAGCTAAATCAGTATTCTTCTTACAGTTTACCAACATGTTCTGTTGGGCAGCAACATCATCCTTTATTTGGTGCCTGCAGTAGAGCATTACCTTCAGGCACTTGAGGTAGAGTGAATAAAGACATGGAACTTCTACACCACAGAACACGTCATGACACAGAGATCCCTGATCAAACAGAGATCTCAACTGGTAAATCCACACAGAGTGGCATGTAAAAGCATGGACTCAATTTCAGTTAAGGGTATTATCTCAGTGTTGTCCCATACTAATTGAGTTACATTGCCCAGATATGAAGTTTCTCTCTGCAAACTACTCCAGTGAGAGTCACGCTTCCCTGCCTTGCTGCTTCCACACTGAACAGGGGGAAGACCTAATTGACTCAGAAGATGCAAGATGCATCCTTAGATGTCTACAAGTATTATGCTAAAGTTGTAGATGTCTAGTCCACATTATAGGACCAGAATAGGTATTAGGACCACACAGATGGCATGAGTAAAATTCTGCACCTCAGAATTAGACTGTAGTGGGTTTGTGTGGCAAGGTCTTGGTAGCGGGGGGGCTACAGGGGTGGCTTCTGTGAGAAGCTGCTAGAAGTTTTCCCTGTGTCCACCGCTGGCCAAGGCCAAGCCAACCAGTGACGGTGGAAGCGCCTCTGTGATAACATATTCAAGAAGGAAAAAAAACCTGGCTGCGTCTCAGTAGCAGGAGAGAAAAGAGAAGTGAGAGGATGCGAGAGAAAACAGCCCTGCAGATGCCCAGGCCAGTGCAGCAGGAGGGGCAGAAGGTGCTCCAGGTGCTGGAGCAGAGATTCCTCTGCAGCCCCTGGTGCAGCCCATGCTGAGGCAGGCTGTCCCCCTGCAGCCCAGGGAGGACCCCACGCCAGAGCGGATGGATGCCCAATGGAAGGAGGCTGTGACTCCGTGGGAAGCCTGCACCAGATCAGGTTCCTGGCAAGCCATTGCGGACCTGTGGGGGGAGCAGCCCAGGCTGGAGCAGGTTTGCTGGCAGAACTTGTGACCCCCAAGGGGACCCAATGCTGGAGAAGTCTGCTCCTGAGGGACTGCACCCCATGGAAATTATGAACCCATGCTGGAGCAGTTCGTGAAGAACTGTAGCCCATGGGAAGGACTCACGTTGGAGAAGTTCATGGAGGACTGTCTCCTGTGAGAGAGACCCCACGTGTGAGCAGGGGAAGAGTCCTCTGCCTAGGATGAAGAAGCGGCAGAGACAACGTGTTTTGAACTGTCCTCAACCCCCCTTCCCATTCCCCTGCACCGCTGGGGGGAGTAGGTAGAGGAACTGGGAGTGAAGTTGAGCCCAGAGAAGAAGGGAGAGGTGGGGGGAAGGTCTTTTAAGATCTAGCAGTTTTTATCCTCTCCTTCTCTGATTTTGATTGATAATAAATTAATTTTATCAAGTTGAGTCTGTTTTGCCCATGATGGTAACTGACAAATGATCTCTCCCTGTCCTTATCTCAATTCACAAGCCCTTTGATTTTTTTTTTTTTTTTTTTCTCTCCTCTGTCTAGTTAAAGAGAGGAGTGATAGAGCGGCTTTGGTGGCCCCCTGGCACCCAGCCAGGGTCAAACCACCACACAGACCCTGAACTACCAGCACCCTGAGCCTGTGGCTTTGGAGCTAACCAACAGAAAACTATGTTTACATGAGTACAAACAGAATCCTGCACCATTACACTTTGTGTCCACTTCCAGTTAGCACCAGCACTTGGACCTACCCAGGAAATGAAGCTGGGTCCAGCTTCCTTCACAGCCTGTTGCTGTGTTTCAAAGGACACCATTTCACAGGACATAATTTAAGAGTCATTAAGCCAGAGAGAAGTGAAGAAGCGTAACTGCTTGGCCTAACCTCGAGGTCATTGGCTAGATAAAGGGATATCCAAGGTAACCCCAGCTTCAGAAACTGTTTCTTCGGTATTTTGCATTAGCCAATCACTAGACTGTGCCCACACAATCTGGTGTCTAAGGTCCTCTTGTTTAAAAACATTTCTTCTCAGTCACTAGGCAAGGACTTTGCTCCTAGCCAGAAACAGAAATTAGTAGCTGCAAGATCATCTAGCAGTAGATTTCGCAACGCTTACATACCCCTGATGATCCTAAATGTTCTGTTTGGACTGAAGAAAAGACTTCAAGCTGTCTATCCAGGTATATGATATATTCACATGTTGTAAATATATACACAAGGGTATTAATCTAATACCCAGATATAGGGTAGAATAAATCTCATTTTAAAAGCTATTCATAGTCTTTTTTTTCTTACATGCCATTCCAGTAGCCAAAGAACTAAATTCTAATCCAGAGTAACTGAATTATCTGTCACACAAGAAAATACTGTGAAGTGCTTCTACTTGATAAAAGCAAAGGCAGCAAACAGATCAAGATGTGCTATATTCATGGTGTTTGTAAGCTATATCTCACTACTAATCCCTAAGATGTTTTCTTTTATTTTCTTCCAATTTTAAAGTTTCATGTAGGATTCTTATTTTTATTTTGAATCTAGAATTGAATATAGTGCACATTCAGTTTTTCTTAGATTAGTGATAGTAAAAACAGAAAATACAACCTAAATAATAAGGTATCCCTAACTAACAGCAGAAAATAAATAGCACTACTGTTTAACAGGTAAAATGTGCTTCTGCCTATGCTACATGTAGGAAACACCAAAGTTGATTAAAAATCTGAAAAGAGGAGATAGTCTGTATCGGGTTTGCAAGGCAAGGTTTTGGTAGCTGGGGGTGCTACAGGGATGGCTTCTGTGAGAAGCTGCTAGAAGCTTCCCCTGCGTCTGATAGAGCCAATGCCAGCTGGCTCCAAGACGGGCCTGCCACTGGCCAAGGCCGAGCCCATCAGTGATGGTGGTAGTGCCTCTGGGATAACATAGTTAAGAAGGGTAGGGGGAAAAAAAAAAGCCTCCCATGGAACAGTAGCCGGAGAGAGAGAGAAGTGAAAGGGTGTGAGTGAAAACAGCCCTGCTGTTTTCAGCAAGGTCAGTGCAGAAGGAGGCGGAGGAGGTGCTCCAGGCACTGGAGCAGAGATTCCCCTGCAGCCCCTAGTGAAGACCATGATGAAGCAGGCCGTCCCCCTGCAGCCCATGGAGGTCCACAGTGGAGCAGACCTCCATCCACCTGCAGCCCAGGGAGGACCCCACACCGGAGCAGGTGGATGCCTGAAGGAGGCTGTGACCCTGTGGGAAGCCTGTGCTGGAGCAGTCTGCTCCTGAGGGACTGCACCCCATGGAAAGGATGGACCCCATGCTGGAGCAGCTCGTGAAGAACTGTAGCCTGTGGGAAGGATTCACGTTGGAGAAGTTTGTGGACTGTCTGCCATGGGAGGGACTCCATGCTGGAGCAGGGGCAGCGTGTGAGGAGTCCTCCCCCTGAGGAGGAAGGAGTGGCAGAGACAGCGTGTGGTGAACCAACCCCAACCCCCATATTCCCTGTCTCCCTGAGCCACTCGAGGAGGAGGTAGAAAAAATCAGGAGTGAAGTTGAGCCCGGGAAGAAGGGAAGGGTGGGGGGAAGGTGTTTTAAGATTCAGGGTTTTTTTTATCCTCTCCTACTCCCAATTTGACTGGTAATAAACTAATTTCACCAAGTTGATTCTGTTTTGCCCATGATGGTAACTAGCGAATGATCTCTCCCTGTCCTCATCTCAACTCATGAGACTTTCAGTACATTTTTCTCTCCCCTGTCCAGCTGAGGGGAGTGGTAGAGTGGCTTGGTAGCACCTGGCATCCAGACAAGGTTCGCCCATCACATAGGCTTATTATCCCTTCTCCCAGTTCCAAGTCCTCCAAATAACATAGCAATACCACTCATAAGATGCGAAATCAAAAGTAATAAAGGTAAAAATTTAAAGGCCAGGACTCCACAAAGTATTTTGATCAGAGTTTGACAAACCAATGCTGACAGAAAAGATGCAATTTATGTTAGTTGTAGCTGTGCAAACAAGTGCCATGAAGTATCAGCAGCATAAAGTGCAACAGTATTATCATTAATACAGGAATAAAACCAGAAAAAGTTGTGGGTGGTTTTTTTTTTCCCCTTTCAGATCTCAGTGGCATAACATAGGGAACACAGTTTAGGATTCTTAATCTTTGAATGAAAAGATGGAGCCATAATTCAGGCCAAGTTGGTATGTAAAAAAAGGACACACATCTGTTCTCAATCCACAAAAAGCAACAGTTTGTTAGCAAATATAATAACTGACAGTGATTGAAGCAAATCTGAGAAAAAAAGAACTTAGAATAAACACCAGGAAGAAATTAATTAAAATATTATCTTACCTATACCTTTAACAGCAATTAATGCTGCATTAAACAAACTAATTAAATGTATAATTCCTTCAAATTACATTTTTTTAGGTAATATATAGTAGCCAAGCCATTTATAGTTACAGCTCTACTCATCTACAGAGAGTGTATTCTTCTAAGGTATGGCATATTTCTGAGATTTACGGATAAGTACACATACATACACTTAGCCATAAAGACAGCAGTACTTTGTTTCCTATTGAAAATGTGTTGTTTCTTAGTACATTTTGCATTAGAACTTTTGAATTGATGCGTTATGCAAAGATGCAATATATATATATACACATGCCCACACCCCAACCTTGCGTACTCATCTGAAAACACACATGGGAACGTAACATTATTCAAAGGTTCATTACACTTTATGAGAAACCCGTATTTCTGATATTTCTGATGTCACCTGCAATTGAAGCATATTAAACTGATACGTAAAAATGGCATATTTAATCTTAGAGTAGTTCCCATAACTTCCACTTATCATTCCTTGAAACAATGATGAACTTAGTACAGTTTCCTGAGAGCGAGTGGTTCTTTTGGCTCTTTCTTAATTGTTTTTGTTTGGTGTCACTAACTGGAATTAAATGACACTGAGAAAACATCAAAATAAAATGCAGAAGTAAGGACGAGTTTTTATAAAAATGTGATGTATTTTCATTTTTCTTATGTTAACCTGGTAAATAACAGAAATATATCCAGGTAATAACTGAAATTACAGATATTATTTCATAAATAAGGATGCTAAATTCTTTCCTTGACTCCAGAAAATAGATCATTAAAAAGCAGGAAAAGAGGAGGAAAATTTATTATTCTTTTATATTCATCTTGCTTTCAAACTATGTCACTTCCCTTTTCCATCAAATTTTGCTTTCTTAGCTCACTAGTGTAAAAAATAAATAGAAGGAAAACAGCTCTAAGTCTAATCAAGTATAGCTTATTTCACTTTCACACACAGAAGGAACTTGAATTTCACTGTTGAGCAAGATTAAGTATTCTTAGAGCTTATGTATCTTTCACTGATGGCACCTAGAAAAGGCTTACTGTTTATAAAATGGCAATTCCACCATACAGGAATAACCGCATTCATCACTGGAAAAACACATTTTGTTCCCATGCCTCCCCATAACACTTCTGGTGTTTCTTCTCTTCTATACAACAACAATAATATAGAGTAATCAAGCAGTCTACAGCAATTGAAACACTGACGTTCCACGTATAACTTTGTACTAAATTCAGTTTGTTTTTCCATAAGATAAAAGACAGTAGATAAACAAGTGAGTCTGTTAACAACTGAATATTCATAGCTAACCAGAAGAATCAATTACCTTCCTTCATCTGGGATTCATTTAAATTCTTTCAAAGGGCTTTAAAAACAAACCAAACCCTTCAAGGAACCACTCCATTTTACTAGAAATCTTGAAGATATGTTGCATTTACATTAGACCGGAGGTGACGAAATTGATGAAAATTCTGCTTATTTCATAGCCCACCCTTTTGGAAGGGCAGATGCTCTTTCTGATTAGTACCTACCTCTTAAAACAAGAGTGGTCTAAAAGGCTAACTTCATCAGTAAGTCCTTTCAAAATCAAGCCACATCTGACTTGCCAATATAGGATTTGGAAACTAGAACATTAAATGAGTTAGGCTCAGCAGTGAAAACAGTCAAGTCAGAGAAGAATTTACCTTGGAAAAAAAACATTCACTTAGCCTGCATGGAGCTACATAATCCCACCACTTTTCTACCTTCACTGCAGACTACATTTACATTGTGTAATGGAGGTAAAATTATTTATTAAGTGTAATTCTGTATTAGACTACAAAGCCATGAAAAAAGTTATACCCAGATGCCAGAATTGTTCATATTAAAGGAAAAAAAAAAATAGCCTGCCAATTTTTAATTTGTTACAATACCTAAAATATTTTTTAAATTTTTTTTCACTATTTGAAATAGCTTTTTTAATAAAAAGCACTATTTTTTCCTTTTCTGGAAAGGAATATTCATTTCTCTTGCATCAAGACGCAAATGCAAGAACCTTATGATTTCTGATCCAAAATACATCAATAAAAATTGGAGTGTTGCTGTCACAATTTCCAATCTCCAACGGATTCATTGAAATTTTACATTATGTAGGATGACACCTATGAGATAATAAAGTGCAATCCAAGAGCCTAATTGCACTCATTGCACAGCAAGATTGAGGAGATATAAAATTCAAGGTGCACTAAAAACTGAAGTTCAATATTCATGTGAATATAAATTAACTTCAGGAGTCCTTGTTGTTTTCTACAACAAATATGTTATTTTTTGTATTCCCATAATATGATTAAATTTAAAATGGAGACATGCAGTATTAGTTATGACAGGTCTGCAGATTTCAAAGTTGTGGCTGTATTATGAGTGCAACTGAGAAAAATTCTCCTAAATCCTGAGTACATTTTCAAGAGTACAATAACGTCTCCCATTCAGCCCTGGGGAAGTTCAAAGACTTTTCTAACATTCCTCCACCACCACCACCACACCTTGCCCCTCAATAATCACATTCTCAAGAAAGTTAACGGGCCCAGCATTCTCTCAGTGGCAGGGACATCTCTCACACTATGAATATCACCCTCCAGGTAGTGTATTCAAGATGAGGTATTTTTGTTTCTTTTCTCCTACTACTGCAATTCCAAGTTTTAGAAACACTGAGAGCTATCATATACACTAAGGGCAGAAGAGAGCGAGAGTCTAATCCCACCTTGCAAAACAGCCCTGATTTATGTTCAACAAGAACAAAAAAAATTCATTGAGCTAAACTACAGGAGGATGAAAAAAAAGTGTTGAGTTTTCAACAATCAAAGATAATGCTATCAAACCCAGTGTATTTCATTTAAAGATATTGTTCTGAGTTCTTTTAACTTGGTTCTCTGTGAAGACTTAAGACGACAAGTCATGTACTTGGTTTGTTTTCAGTAAACATGCAGACTAAAATCTTCCTCTATCAGATGAAGGCAAAGATTTACAAATACTGAGATTATACAGGAGCTGAGTTCTTAACTGCAAAGCCATATACTATTCTGTGTTTCGCAAAGGCGATTCAGTGTTTCCTTTTGTCATCTGAAAGGGAGACAAAAGTTCTCAGCTGAAGGTTCTGCTATCAAGAAGGCTTCATGAGAAACAGGTATAGCTTCTCTTTTTTTCTTCTCTATTCAGACTGACTGAAGAACGATTTCTGAGGGCAACAGATTAGCTGGTTGTGTCTCTTGCAAAACGTACAATAACAAACCACACAGCACTAACAATGAATTTATTTTACATTATTCTTTAGATTGAATAATTTGATGTCCTAGCAAATGAATTCTAGCAAAACCACAAAGCACCATGTTTGGGTTTTAAGACTGTTTGACCTGTTCCCATACTTGTGAAAAAGCGATACTTTACAATGGCAATTGTAAAGTAATTTTAGTAGGAAAAATGTATGTGGGAAAAGTATGTACGGAAAGTTTGAAAACACCATAATGGATTTTTTAATTTTTTTTTTTTAAACTAAGTTTGACACAAAGAAATAAAGGAAAGAGGAAAAGTATACATGTAGCAACTGAATAGAAAAGAATTGTTTCTTTATACAAACCTGGAAATTCTGCAAAGTATTTTTGATACTGACCTTCAGGGCTAGTACTTTAGTCCTGCTCCTCTAAGGAAAAGAACACGATTCACTGATAATTAAATAATGGATTGCAGTGGTGAAAGTATTCAACTATTTTACAGTAGTTTTGTGAGTGTTATGGCAACAAAGTCAAGCTATTTTCAAGTGGTAATGATGGATTTAAAATTCAGTTTCTTTAGACTGCCAACAAATACACTAATCACTATCACACTGTTTCAAGTGTTAGTGACATACATCTATAAACATTAAATAATAAGTGCACATCTGTATCTGTGACTCCTATGTCTGTTATGTATTCATATAGCATATTGATGAAAAAAAAAAGTATTATTTGTAAAATATATACAGGCACCAAATTCCAAGGAAAGCTGAAGTTCTGAAAGAGGCTAAAAAACCAGCAGGAAATTCCCAATCTTATAAAGTACATAAAATTAATTTTTAATTTTTTTTTTAAGTGCATAATTTAAATTATTTGAAATGATACCTATGTTTGCATGCAGCCTCTGGTCCTGGAATTTGCCACTAAAAATTTAGAAGGTAACTGTATAGAAATGATAACTCCAGCCTAACAATTTAGGTACTATACATTCACTTGTAAATATTTCTTAACACTGCCATGCAACTTAAAACATAGGATATTGATCAACAGTGACATCTAACAAATATTATTTATTTTGAATTTTTAGGTGGCTACCTAGTGTTAGACTCATTAATACAGCTCAGCCACAGTTAGGTGTCTCAAACATGGACTTCTACATTATCTACTAAAACAAAGTACATTTACCATAACAACATTCTTCAATAGAGTTAACCCTTCTAGGTAGATTAAAGCTAGTGCTGTCATGCCTACCAGAGCAACAATTATTGGTTTAGATCTTCCATTAGTTAAAGTTTACTGTTTAGAGACTACGATGAATTCTCTAAGACTACTTCTGTATTTCTCTAGCCCTGATTTGTATAAAGCAATAAAACTTGTTCAGTATTACAGAAGTGATTTAAAATATAATTTTAATTTTTTCAACTTCTAAAATACATCTATACAGTTGGACTTCACAATAGCACACTGTGGATAATGAAACTACTCCTAGTCAAAGCAACCTATACTGTTCTAACCCCCTAAGATATATCCCAAAGAACTGTATTCAAATTTCTGAATAATCACTGCATAATTTCTGAATACCTCAGCTTTTCCAAAATTCTTGAATGAAGTTTTCCACCTCAGAGGCTCACATATATTTTCTAAAGTGAAAGCATCCTAAGACATGTGTGTAAGACCTGACAAAGACAAATGAATAGTTACTGTGCTAACGGAAACAAAATCTAAATCTTACCTGAGATAATTCATTAGTGTCCACAAGTCCATTGTTGTCTGAATCAAAATAATTAAACATCTCATCTACAAGAATTTTCTTTAAAGCAATTTTCTCATCAACAGTTTTGTCTTTTGATTGTGCAATGTATCTCCGATTTTGTAGATCCAATAACATATTTTTCACTTTGTTGTATTCAGTAGGTTTGCATTTATCCCCTAAAAAAAGAAAATATACAACAAGATTATTTTGAATTTGATTTCTTATCAAAAGTTTAAAAGTAAATAAAAAAAAATTGGAAAAGCAGAGAGTATTAGTTTCTTTTAATAATACCAACAGGGTTGCTTTATGAGATAAGGAATTTGTTCTCTGGTAGTTTGATCAATATTATTTCTTTGTCAGGTCTTCAAATTAAGGCAAAAAAATTATTGCACTTCCATGCACTTTCTGTAGACAAAACTTTCTGTGTATGGAAAGTAAGGAAAGTTTTAACAGTTTCCAAGCCTGTACTTTTTTCATTTAAATCATTCTGGAAAGGTGCACCTGAAGATTTTTTAAAATGTTACCTTTGGTAAAGCATTTTGCATAAACATTCGTGAAGTGAATACTGCAATGTAATATAGGCAGTAAAACCTGAAAAATGATAGAAAATGATACACTGAAAATAATATATTTCATAATAATATTTGACTTCAGAAAGTAGAAATTACACTTGAGTGCTCATAAGCTAGCTTTACCTTTTCATTTACTGGACATACCAAACTTATTTGAACATGAGAAGGTGGGATTGCCAGAGGAAGAGAAATGAAACCTTTGACAGGATCTAGTTTATTCTTTTCATTATCAAGTCTTCTATAAAGCAGAAATTGCTGCAGTAAATGTCCTACATATAGCGATTACAGCCAGTACTTACTCTAAACCAATGCATAACATGGTGTATGTCTGGTATTCTCTTATATCAGTCACTGTATATTTTAAATTGAACAGAGAAACAGTTTAGAAGTTTTTGTTTTTATTAAGATCATAGAATCATAGAATGTTTTGGGTTGGAAGGGACCCCGAGAGGTCATCTAGTCCAACCCCCCTGCAGTGAGCAGGGACACCACTAACTAGATCAGGTTGCTCAGAGCCCCGTCCAACCTGGTCTTGAATGCTTCCAGGGATGGGGCCTCCACCACCTCTCTGGGCAACCTGTTCCAGTGTTTCACCACCCTCATTGTAAAGAATTTCTTCCTTATATCCAGTCTAAACCTACCCTGGTTTAGTTTAAAACCATTACCCCTTGTCCTGACACAGCTGGCCCTACTAAAAAGATTTTCCCCATCTTTCCTATAGGCCCCCTTTAGGTACTGAAAGGCCGTAATTAGGTCTCCACGCAGTCTTCTTTTCTCCAGGCTGAACAACCCCAACTCTTTCAGCCTGTCCTCATAAGAGGAATACCTTACTATTTCAAAATTTTTTTTGTAAGATGAGATATGTAAATACAGACCAGCAAAATACCACGTATTCGTTGCAAACATATATTTACAGTTAGCTACTAAACTTCAGGTAGAGAATTCAAGGCTAGAGCAATACACTGATTGGCAAAGAAAGCTATGTTCATTCTTCTTTTTAGATGTTACGATGAAGATACAAGTATTAATGAGGAATGATTATTTACCTTACAGAAATTGCTTAGGCAGTTGTTTTGCTTTGAAAATGGATCCCATTTAAGAAATGCCTAATTTACATGTATGAGACTGGTGTTTGTTATTTTGGTGTACTTAACGGTATATATATTATTATGTTGACTGTACCACTATGTACACCTCCATCACCATTTCATAAAGTAGAGAGAGAAAAAGTTCCTAAATGCTTCTCACCATCATGGCAAGACTCAGATCTAGAAGAGAATCCTATGATACAGGTTAAATTGTGGAAGTAGAAAAAAAAATGCTTTTAGGAATCAGAACCACTCTAGCATTATTTTTTTCTTCTGAAAGCCACTGCCGGTCACGCAGCTATCTGAAAACCCCAAGTGAAGTAACAGAAATAAAAAAAACCAAACTGCATTCAACTGACAGCCTCAGCTTACAGACAGTATTTGCATATTTGCCCTTACCTGCCAGAGGAACGGAGATGGTGACATACAATTTGTAAAAGTTCAGTTCTATGTGACAGTTTTTCAGGGGTCTAATGCAGAAATACCTAGTAGGGAAACGTGTATTCCTCATCCATTCTGGATCTGCAGCGAGCAATCCTTTCCATCCGAATGGATGCAGGCTCCAGGTGGTGGGGAGGGAAGAGAGCACTTAGCTTTAACACACTCTAGTTCATTTGGGTGAGCTCCAAAAGACTGGGCCAGGAAAACAAGTATCATCTTTGTCTCCCCTAGATAACTTTTTGGCTGCGGTATCCTCAGAGAGAGACAGTTTGGTTTTACTCTGGCGCAGCTGAAGTCTAACACCATTTTACTTACACTCCCAGTGGGAGAAGGAGGGGGCGGAGGGAGGGAAGACAACTCCTATTTCTTAGATATTATACTGCTCAGACCTAGTTACCATGTCCAGATTTTATGCCCTGTAAATTATTTTTGATCAAATGGTTCTCATTCTGCAATTCTAAAACGGCAAAGAGATATTTCCAGCTTAGAGATACGTAACGTAAATAAAGCAGTTTATTTCTTAATAATACCTATTAAAACTTCAATTTGTCACAGTATCTTTGACCAGTCACTACAGGTCTGAGTTAGAAAAAGAAATGGAAAATTAACAAACAAGTCATACTGACAATTTTCTTCTCCCCTGAGGCACAGGACAATGTCTCTCACTTTAATGATTGGTCAAGAATTGAATATAGGTTCTCACCTCTACAAAGACAATAATGAAGTTAATGTTCATTACAATTTTAAAGATTATTTACTTATAACTTTTGAACAACTTTTGCATGGATTGTACAAAGATTTCCAGATGAGAGACTAGACAAGGTAGAGTAAATTTAGAATAAAAAATTATGCATCACATGATCATGAAAGGCATCATAATAATTAGTTGGTTTTCCTACTTTTAACTCAAAACAGAGTTTACGGAAATAAGTTTTAAAGGAAGTTCAATCATAGTCCAATAAACACATTTTAATGCACCTTAGACATTCACTTTAGATCTAAAGCATAATGTATTCTCTCACAACAGAGACAGAAGAGAGAATACAATGCATTTTCTACACCATTTCTTTTTTGTACACTTCCCATTGCTTAGCACAAACTTCTGAAACCAGCATAACAGTCATATAAGAACACTTATCTATTACATGTTTATAAGCTATTTTTACAGTTTTTCCAGAAGGAAAAAACATTTGCACCATTCTTCTTAATGAACAACGTCAATGCTGCCTAATACAGAGTTATACGAGAGACTGCTCTTACGCCAAGTTTGACTACTTCTTGTATAAAAACTTCATTCATAAATTAATAATAGAAGACCGTTAAACTTTTTGTCACACTCTCTGCCTAGTAAAGCTACCATATCATCAGTGTCAACAAAATACTTTAAATTACATTGCATTAGAGTATATATGGCTTATATTACCTCATCAACAAAAGAACATAATTTTCTGACAATATGTTGCTAAAATCTGTTACAGGTGTTCTACACTAAGGTAACTTTCCATTTTTATTTTTCCTGTTCCTGTGATATCCTTTGGAAATATTTTTAACATGAAAAATAACTCAAACTTATCAATATGTTATATTAATTACTAACAGAAAATATTACTGCCTCTTTACTATTAATATAAATAGAATTAAGGAAAGATGATGCTACTTAATTGTATAAAACCCTAGCTTTTTGTAGATATTGAAACATTAATCACAATGGCAATCTGCAGAAAACCAGCTGTGAATAAGGTGAATACAGTTCACAAAGCAATTTCACGTTCCTACAACCCATCTTCAGCAGATGATCATTTTATACTCAACAACAAGCCTATCCTCTTTATGGGGTTGTGTGTACCACGTCTGTAAGTTAATAGCTGCAATTTGCTCTCAGTCTGTACCTGCTCACTCTACAGATCAACCTGACTGAATTACAGTCCCAGCCACGACAGTCCATTGGCTTCTAGTGTGTGGGTTTTATGTTCGCTAGAGCCCAGACTGATTCTTTTTGTGCTTCACTAAGTTGTTTGAAAGCTAGTCCTCATGACGAAAATATTGCTAACACCTTTTGGAAAAATCTCTGCTGACCATCATTTAAAGTTTGAAACAGATGCTATTTTGTTTCTTACTTATCTCAATAGGTTAGTCTGACCCATATGAAAGACACCTTTATCAACAGTAGCTTCAGACGC
The DNA here is from genome assembly GCF_000687185.1 of Egretta garzetta. NCBI lineage: Eukaryota > Metazoa > Chordata > Aves > Pelecaniformes > Ardeidae > Egretta > Egretta garzetta. The sequence continues at coordinate 519,214 of NW_009259857.1, forward strand.
CCTACAGCCACACCATGCCACAGTTCTCTCTAGTATGGAAGCAGCATTCCCCTTATCCCTTTATCTGAAAAGGATGCCAAAGTCATCGCACATAAGCACATGGTTTGCATATAAGGAGGGGATACTCAGGCATTTAAGCTCATTAGCAGTGCTCTACAATATCTTAAAATTAACTTACAAAAAAACCCCATTACAAATAAATGTTTTGGTGTCTGTTGCCCTAGAGTTTGGGGGGGGTTTGGTGATTGTTCATGACAGATCATAAGTAAGGCAAGAATAGTCTGAATTACTTTTCATTCAGAGTGTAACGTACCCATTTGATAAATCTTGGGAGAAGCATAGACATCAGGGGTTTGGGTAGACAAAAGGTACATGCTGCACACATTATGAACAGTTGGTCACCTTTCCTATTTCCCTGTCTTATCATACTGATTGACAATATCAAACTTTAATGTTTGCGATGAAAGCTAGGTGATGTGCTTAGGTATTATAAGCATATAAGTAAAATTACCTGTCACTTGCAAACAGTAGTTAAGTTGTTCAAGAAATTGGTGAAAAGGGATTTCTAATTTTTTTAATTGCAGCAAATAAAAAAGGAGATAATCAGGAGAAAAATATTATCTGCCACTTATAGTTTATATACTTACATAAGGGTAACTTACACTCTTCAAAAAGAGCTTGAACCCTGCATAGAAATTGCACCCCAAAGTCTACATCCATTTTTTCCTATTATTGCTTTAGTTTTCATTATGTTTAGCAAAGTAATCTGTTGTAATATAATTATTACTTTTGATCCAACACCCACCTTTTAAAGTCTTACTATACATTCTAACAACAGATTTTAGTCTGGTAGCAATTGACCCTTCAGTTTATGATCCAAGCTAATTACAGTTGTGGTAAAACAGGCTTACACAGCTATACTACGTTAAAACATTTTCATTTTATATATAATTCAAAGTGGTCTTTACAGCAAAGGCTCCAGAGACTTGAACATAAGGACAAACATGACCGATGGATGCAACTGATAGATAAGGGGATCACAAGAAAACAATGAGACGCTGCTCGTCAACAAAATGAACAGTTGCATCAAAGCCTTGGGGAGGTTAGTGAAGGACTCTGGAGCGCAGGTCATTTTTTCCTCGCTCCTTCCAGTGGTGGCCAGAGACATTGGGCAATACGGGCGGACTCAATCTATTAACACGTGGCTCCGCGACTGGTGTCGCCGCCACAACTTTGGGTTCTTTGACCACGGGATGGTCTACACGGCACCGGGCTTGCTGGCATCAAATGGGAGCCAGCTTTCTCAAAAGGGGAAGAGGGTCTTTGCCCAGGAGCTTG
>NW_009259857.1:524464-570458 GCF_000687185.1 Egretta garzetta
CCACAAAAATGATCCAAGAGCTGGAGCACCTCTCCTATGAGGACAGGCTGAGACAGTTGGGCTTGTTCAGCCTGGAGAAGAGAAGGCTGCGGGGAGACCTGATTACGGCCTTTCAGTACCTAAAGGGGGCCTATAGGAAAGATGGGGAAAATCTTTTTAGTAGGGCCAGCTGTGTCAGGACAAGGGGTAATGGCTTTAAACTAAACCAGGGTAGGTTTAGACTGGATATAAGGAAGAAATTCTTTACAATGAGGGTGGTGAAACACTGGAACAGGTTGCCCAGAGAGGTGGTGGAGGCCCCATCCCTGGAAACGTTCAAGGCTGGGTTGGATGGGGCTCTGAGCAACCCGATCGAGTTAGCAGTGTCCCTGCTCACTGCAGGGGGGTTGGACTAGATGACCTCTCGGGGTCCCTTCCAACCCAAAACATTCTATGATTCTATGATTAACAAATCACCCTCTTATCTTGTTGTCATGACTGCCTTTTACTGTAATATTCGAGGAAATGTGAAGCAGATGTTTAAGTTACAATAATGAAGCTCTGTTTACAGGAGACCTCCCCCAGGCTGGATTAGCAGCACAGAGAAAAAGTTAAGAGTTCCTTTATTTATGTTCTAATTTAGCAAGCATTATTTGTGAAGTAGTTGTCTCCATGACACACAAATGGTAAATGGGCATTAAGAATGACCTTTATACTGAGGCAAAGTTAGTTATGCTTAACATAATTGAGAAAGACAGACTACTGGAAATATACTACAATTATATTATTTCCAAAAAACCTACTAAATTCTATATAAATATCTACATACATGAAAGAGTAATCTAAGCATTGTACATTATTTACTAACTTAATTCAGTTTTCTAGTACTTTTAAAAAAAAAAAAGTTGTGAACTAGGCTTCCTACAGAAATAAATAACTAATTTCTGAAAAATTACTAGAAAGCAATAACAGCAATTTTTATGGTTTCTTGTTCTTTTGTTTCCTTAATGGAAAGGACTAATTCTACCACACAGCAGACGAACAACAACAAAACCACCAAATAACCCCACCAAAACATAACCCAAAAACCTCTGGTATGATTTATTTGACCAGTTTTCTGACATCATCTGTGCAATCCTAGAAGGTGTGAAGAAACCTAAAAATGACAAGGCAAACACACTGGAATCAAAACACCATTCTCCGGTCCCATATATTGTAATTTCTGAAATAACAATAGTCCTAGAGTTTACTTAATCCAAACTCAAAGACAGTAGAAAAGTGGAAACAGTCAACTGTTTCCTTCCATTCCGTGCAACAGTTTTGCAGCTGTATCTCCGTTACCTAGGAAACAGCTGAAAGTTAGACTTTTAGTGCTATTGTCCTCCTAGACAGTACTGAATAGATATGTGCCCATAAAACAGAAAAAAAAGTTGTATTTGGCAATTTAAGTCTTAATTTGCAAGAGAAAGATCTATATCAAAACTAACTAGTTAGCTATGAAAGCTTGGCTAATGAATATACACATTATTCTTAATACCTGCAGAAAAATATTAAAGAACCAGCTAAGAGAATAGTTTAGGAGTCACTCCTTAAATACAAATTCATATCTCAGATTTTTGTATTACATAGTTTTTGGAAAAATACTAGTATACATAGGGAAGGAAAGAAATAAAATATCATTTAAAAACACCGAATAAGGACAAACCATCTGGTTTCTGTTCTCAGTTTTTTCATCACTTTCATGGTCAATACAGGTATTTTATCCTTTTCTTGCCATAACATCTACATAGCAGGAACAACTCTTATGTCAAAGAGCTGTTGAATCATTAGTATTCATGGAGCATCTATCTCCACAAAAGTCATCAGCTGCTGATACACAACTGGATTCTGAGATATTTTATGATTTTGAGCTGAGTTGTATCTATATAGCACAAATTGTTTCCAGAAAGCCATTTTTCCTTCAAAATTAAAATAAATTCATGTTTTCTGGAAGTGGCAACTAGTTTTCAGTGGACCATATTACATATGAACAGTTTTAAGTATGCCAAAACTGATATAAACATAAATCAGATTTTTCGAAAATCAATAGAACTGATAAGAAGCAAGCCTACTGCTAATCTTCTACACTTGTTTTGAACATATTCAGAATAATCTAATTAGCCAAAACCATTCACTACAAAATTAACAATTACATTCCATGCAGCAAAAAAGAAAAATTAATCAAAGATAACATACACACATACACTAAGACAGGTGTGTACATACAAGTTCATATGCACATATACACACCCATGCACAGGATGAAGAAGTCACTACAAATATGGTCTGATATCTGTTCCCTTTCAAATGTAACACAACAGACAACTCGAAGGTCTTCATCCATTCAGCTATTTTTCAAGATCCAGTCTCTATAGACGAAGCATGAAAGCTGTAATCTTATTTGTAGCCCTAACAGATAAAGGAACAGTTTAAACCACCAAAATTGCTTAGGTTTATTTGAAAGAAACTTCAGATATCATTCCACAATATCTTATTTCCCAATATCAAACTCTTATTTTCCAAATCTAGCGCTCAACAGTTTTGACCCTTATTCTCCACTCTCCCCATAGAAGCTCTGGAATTCATTTGTACATAGATAAAAATTCCTGGATAAACATGGATTAATATCAAAATTTTTCCCAGTTACAGATGTGTTTTAAGTAAAAGGTGAGCATTTTCTACCATTTTTTTAAAAACATAAGAGTCTAGGGCTGCAAATTTTGGCCCTACAGCTGCTCATTTTTACATATTCAGAGTGTCTAAAGAAAAAAAAAATGACATTTTTAATTACTCTGAGTTTGGCTTTTGGGGCTTTTAAAAATAATTTATATAGCACTCAAGCAGCACATGGGCTGCTTTATGTCTTATTTTGTGGTATCCATACTTTCCAATGACTTCATATATAATTATTTAAATTCAGCATTACCGTTGATGTTAGATATTTTGGTGTTAAGGACTTCAATTCTTCAGTTCTTCTGTGTAAATAGTTCGAAGTAGCTACAAGAATTGTTACGAGCGTTTAATGCAGTGTTGTCTATTTATATGCAATATATGTATTAAAATACCCCCATATACATGAATACCCTACTATCCAAAACAGGCACACAAATACAAAATTTTAAAGTTGTATCTGTTATTAGGCAAATATTTCTAAGTGACTACCATCACTGGTATATAAAATAGAACTGAAGCTAGCTTTTCAATGCCTTAGTTCCACTTTGTAAATAAGGAATAATGCTGTCTTTTCCTCAAATATTACTGGTTAAAATGCTCTTAAACCATTCTGATCTTTCAAAACTATAAATCATAAACAGAAGTCATAATTTTACTTAATTATATATATCTGTACAAGTCTGGTGTCTGATCTTATCTGGGGACATAAACAAACAGCTTTTCAGTGCTTAAACAATGAATAGTTCAGATAAATTATTCAGATTTTTTTTAAAGATATGCCACTTAGATTAAATACCATTAGAAGATTAATCAAATTTGCATTAAGAAGATAGAAAAGTAGGTAATAGTATTTCTTTTTTTTTTTTTCCCCAGGACTAGTTAGAACAAATATTATATGGTGTGAGAAAGATTAATCCAAAAAGTAACTAGGAAATTAAGAAAGACACCAAAATCAGCATTTGGGGTAGTGGTGGTAGATGGGAATTCTACTTGTTAATGCTAAAGAGTGGCTAACATATCACAGATCTCTTGACAGAAGAAAATAGGTCATATAAACTTTCACCTTCAAGATGACATTTCAAGGCTAAAGCAGGTTGACAATAATGATCAAACCATCATTTTCTACAGCTGAGAAAACACTGAATATACAGACTGTTTGGACTGCATGTTAGCATTACAAACACCATACGCAGAATTAGTCTGTAACTGGCAAACACAAAACTCCTCTGTAGGATTGACCCTGCCTACAAACAAATGATAGATCTGTACTGATTTCAACCAGCGATATCACTTCTCAAATTTTCTTGACAACCCAGTTGCTTACAGGTTATTCTACCATAAAAGAGATGAGATGAAAATGGGCACGTTTAACAAATGTGCCCAATTTTCCAAACAGAATATTTCAGGTATGTTATTCTTTTCCCAACATGTGCTGAAGAGATTACCTATTCCCCGATTTTTCATTTTCTTCTATCCAGCTGAAGCTTTCAGATCAGTCTTTCTATTTGTCTCGTACATTAAAAAAATAACTTCAATTTTGTAAGTAAAAATTCATGTACAACATTAATAAGAATATAACATAGACTTCCTTGTCCTTCCTAGATTATTACAAGAAAAACTGAGGGAGAAAAAGATAAACGCAGTGTGCCCCAAAGGCAGGCATTGCTAAAAATGAAGGTCGAGACAGGAGTTTACTGCAACATTTTATTTTCCCCTCTAGTGGAGTTTACCCAACCATTGCCGTTAGTCTTTCTCCCACAAGGCTTGGACAATTTTTGACTGGCAGTATCTAGTGATACTATGAAAGCTATGAAATGCTATAAGCTTACATTAAGAAGTATTCAAAATCTGGCAGGGAAATATTTATGGGATGTAAGCTTAGCCATAAATTTATGTTGAGTTCTGCTTTTGTTTCTCAGGAAGCAGGTGTCAGAGGGATCTCTTATTTAAAAAAAAAAAAAAAAATTACTGAAAGAGATGAAATATTACTTATATTAAGTCACAACATTCCTTTTCCCAGGGGCTCCCCAGAGATGCAGAGTATTTACAGGTTTATGAAAGTGACATCTCAAGACAGGGCTAAGCCTACCTAAAACAGCACTATGGTTAAAAAGGACAGTTTTGTTGCTCCATTTCTGTTCCTCCCCCTCCATCGCACTTCCTTTCTTTCACTTTTAGTGCAGTTGGCTTTTGAAGCTAATTACAGAAGTTGTTACATTCAGCCTTTTGCTATAGGAAAAAGAGAATTCACTTTATGTGTGTGTATATATGGAACCAAAAATTTATCATTATCCCAATTAATATTTTAAGCAGGCTACTAGACCAATTTATTTAACTAATTTAGAAAAGCCTCAGCAACACAGATAAAATTACTTTAAAAACCTTCCTAGTACCTTCTTGAAATATCTAGCTTATGCTTACCCTCCCAGTTTTTCTCTGGGTACTAAGGTTTCAATCTTCCACAGGAAGAGTGGGGGAAAAGTCTATAAGGAGCCAAGAGCATCCTGAGATCATCCTCAGGAAGAATATGAAGGTATGTTGAGAGGTTCCTCCTCTTCAGTCTCGGCATCTTCTTGGGCTAGTTTTATATGTTTCATTATTGGAGCCAGCTTCTTCATTTTGGTAACAAGGTTAAGTATGAATATGGACAAATCTTCCCCCAACCTCAGTAGAAATAAAAGGCTATTATTTGTTAAGCATAGATTATCCATACATGGTTTTGAGAGAGCTTAATGTAAACAGGGTAGGCAATAGTCATCTGACTACTAGACAATTTTTGAAACTGGTAAAATTACCGCAGGCCAAGGCAAGACCGAGCAAGTCCCAAGACCTTCTGCACTGTCAGGTCAATAAAAAGGGGTCAAGGGGGTTTTGTGGTGGGGGTTTTTTGGGGTTTTTGTTGGGTTGTTGTTTTTTTTTTAAACAGGGGGAAAGAAAAAAAAAATCACATTCTACAGGGCTATTCATTTTGAGGCATGATTACTGTATAAGCTAAAGGAATTCAGAGAAATCTGAGCTATAGTGTACCAAGGTCAGTAAGTGTACATAATGAAACTTGATTTTAGCTGACCTAAGGAAGAGACGTAAATAGTGCTTTTCCCAGGCTGAGCATCGTAGTTCTGTACCTGTTCTCCACTTTCTCCATCCTTCCCACAGAGGAATAGGCTGGTTTGGCAATAGGAGGAGGAAAACAACATTTATAAATTGAAAATCAAGTAAAGGAGAGTGCAATTTGCCTTGGAATCCACACCAGAATGTAACCTAACCATTCCGGCTTGGCAACAGCAAAAGCATGTGGGCAGGCTGATAAGGCTTAACAACTTCGTGCATTGCTTCCAGGTTAAGTGCTTCTCTACTGTATTTTGAGGTTTAAACAAACTTTGAAAACTGATCATTTATGGTTGGGAAGATGACGTCAAAAGGATTTTAGTGAAATCAGAAATATTGCTGAGACCTGAGTGGAGCCCCATTTATTTTAATGTTACCAGCTTATCTACTATAATTTAAATTTCTGCATGTTTAACTAATTCTCTGTTCCAGAAAGGTGATTTAGGAAAAGACAGCACCGTACTATAAAGATAGATACCAGTATCTCCTTCAGCTATGCATGAAGGGCTTAAGTATTGTAAACATATCTGCTGACATTTTATAATGACACACCTTATCATAGGCCTTACAATATTATTACGTGATGGATCAGGCAAAGGTAAAGTACTGTGACAATCAGACATTGGTAATACCCACTGTGGAGGCGTTATATTAAAACCTCCGTATTCTTTTAACTGTAACTTGGCATCACACACATGTATCTGAATTTTTGCTCATACTAATCCTTGAAATTACAGTTGTGTAAATCAATGCAAGAGAAAAGCTAGGCCCACATAAGCTCACTTTCACTTACTTTTAGAGTTACAGTGTGTATCTTGCAAAATTGTGGGATTATACACAAATGTATTTTGACCAGTCATCCCTAAACAGAATTTGGATCATTGTTTCCTTTCACAGACAGTCACAGAAAAGGCTACCTAGAGAGAGTAGATCAATAATTTTATTCTAGCTTCACTATGAAGAAATAAATTTTTTAGTCAGTATTCTCTATACAACTACAAAAAGCCTGCTGACCTAGTCGTTGTTTCAGACATTACCGTCTGTCTTTACATACAGCTTTGTATCGTTATTCCTCATCTGAGGTTTGATGCAGAGAGACATTAAAAAAAATTAGCCTCTTCAGCTTTTAACCAATTGAAATGAAATTCATAGCTTTATTTTCTTACAACTGAAGCTTTGCTTTTGTTTAAGTGTTTTGTTCAGCACTTAACCTTCAGCAGAAGATGTCTTTGTTCACATAGACTTACATATTTTAAAAGTAATTTCATTTCTATTTGGTTTCATATTGATTCTGTGTTTCTAGATACTATCCTTCACATAATTCAGAAAGAAATGCCTACTGATTATCATTAATTTATGACACTGACCTCCCTCAAAGCAGGCAGCAATTATTCAAATTGAACTTTGACAAAATTTAAACACGTAAGTAAAACCATCTTTTCCATTACTGTTTATGAAAGAAATGGTACAAGACAAAGCTTACTTTAAAAAGTGGGTTTGAATTTGTTTTTCTTAAAAAAAAAAAAAACAAAACACCAAAAACCCACCAACAAAAACACACACACAAAAACCAACAAAACCCCCCAAAACTCAGAACAAGAAAAGCTGATATTTAACAGAAATTTCAGCATTTTATTACTATAAAGTAAGGCTAAATCCCAAACTTTAAATACCCAGCTTTGTATCATGCTATGTTTCTAGCCTTTCTAACCTACAACTGCATTAATATCACAATTTAAAAGTCTAGCAAGAATTACAAATAAATGGATTTTTTGAAAAATATTTGTAACAAGTTTAAAACAAGGCTTATAAAGGGCACAGAATTTCTACTACAAGAGAGGAAGTATATACACACATACATATAAAAACAATAACCAGATGCACATATGCAACAACTGAAAATATGTATTCAATTTTTAAGCTTGACATTTTTCCTTACAAAAAAAATAATCAATTGTTGGAAAGTTAGGATGGAAAATTGCTGAAATTTGGTGCCATATAATGCTAACTCAGTGGTTTTATTTTTTGCCAGAAATGGTATGGTACAAATTTTCCTAAGAATTACAGAATTTTCACATTTCTCCACCCATCATCTCACTTCTCAGAATCAGTAGGGTTTTCTTAGGTTTGGTATAATTTTTGCTGAGGTAATGCCCTTTGGATTAGAAATACTTCCAGTTTATTTTCCTAACCTAAGAAACAATTTGTTCTAAGAAATTTTTGAGTGTATTGTAACACCTTCACTTCACTCTTTTGTTTAAGTAATGGCCTCTCAACAGTTGAGTTCCTATGGCATAAAGAGAGTACTGAAAGTTCTACCGCACCTAACTCTCCTGAAGAGTCAAGACACTTTTTATGAAATTGGTTTTTGTGTGCAAAGTGTGCGATAGTGCTTAACAACTCAAGTTCCACCAAAACCACTTTTCAGTAAGATATATCTACACTCTGGAAAAGGTTACTACGGTTTATTTCATAGGAGTAGTTCATACAATAGATAAGTTGCAGCTGAAATTTAGAGAGAACATACTAAAGAAGGCAACCTGGTTGAATTTGGTCTTGGTATGCTTCATTTTACTTACTGAAATTATTTATATATCATCCTATTTTAAGGCAAGTTTTGAAGATAAAGAGAGGATTTTCTTCTTCAGTTTTTGAAAAGCTAAAGAAAAACACTTAAATTAATATGAATTCAAATAAAAAAATTTCCAATCAAAGGCAAGCATAATAAAATCAGTTAATGATTAGAAGTCTACCTCACCTTTTCTACAAGTAAACAGTCTATCTTCTCCCTCTTACGATATTACTGAACTTTAATTCTTTTCTTTATAGGTACATATCAGAACTGAAATTTTACATGCAATGAAGTTTCAAATTGTCACCTAAACAAATGACCTTGTGACTTAAACAATAGGAATTACATAGGCAGCACTAGCCACATGCCTTGGACATGAGGCATTCATCACTGTCAAGCACTGTGATAAAGATCCTGACAAGGAAAACCTCCATCACAAATTTGAATATATATGTGTCAAAAAAACCAAACAAAACACCCAAGTAATTCTGCATACTCCATTGGTAAGAAAATTATCTGTATTTATGAGACATGCAAACCAAAGCAATTTGAAGGTAACAAGAACCCAAAAAAATTTCCTACCATTTTAACATCTTCTCTGCTTTTCATGTCATCACTTCACTTGATTAAAGCAGAATGAAGGGGATTGATTGTTTTTTTTTTTAATTGCCCTAATTTCAGTTTATTATAATCCTTTTGCTTTCTCTCTATGACTGTTGGATAGTGTTACTAATTTAATGCAGCTGCCTCCCAACCCCAATGATGACTGTCTCGTAACCGTAACGCAAGACAAGTGTCAGACATACCAAGATGTCTATATAAAGAGTACCATATGCATGTCAATCATTTCTATTAAGATGCCAAAAGAAAGTTATATGCAGGCCATCTTTTACATCTGAACCAAAGAGAACACTTTTAAATATGTTATTTCAGCAGTAACAATTTTGCTGATGGATTCTGACATCTGTCAGTGTATACACCAAACAGAGCTAACTTTCAAAGTAAGCATGGAATGAAATTATAATTTGAATGGTTTTAATGATTCTGCAATCATATTTCTTTCCTGGAACAGTACTTTTTGGTTTGGGTTTTTTTAAACAGCAAAAGTATATTTGAATTTACTTATCATAAGTTTTTATGCTAAAAATAGATATTAAAAAAAATCAAGATGTACTCTTACTAAATGACAACAGCTGACTTGAAAGACCATTTGTGGGTGAAAATGCTATATAACAATTTGTGTCACAATTTTTAGATGTTAAAGACATATTCCAGCTCTGTGTTATTTCATGTCAATAAAAAGTGGAAAGCTTTCATAGTTTTTTTTATTGCTCCCCCAGACTAAATAAAATGAGTCTTCGATAATGTCAAAATTTACTTATGTTTGTATTGCCTAGTTAATGGCTTTTCTTGAGATCATTTTAGGGATCACTGAGCGCAGTGCTAAGAGATTATGGAAGGTCTTGGTAATACCTAACACATATATTGCTTCATGAACAGGTATATTTGTAGTTACTATATATTATATAAAGAATCTGAAATAGATGGTTTATCTAATGTAAACATGACACTGAACACAAGACAACATCTAGCACTTTAAAACAAGGACTTTCAACCTGTTACTAATATGGGCCACAGAGCAATTCTGGGCCCATCTATCCTCTCACAACAGACTGTGTAACTGCAGCAAAGATGACAATTTTAATTCCATGCACCTCCTCTTCAAAGATAGATGAAGGGAGGCATTGTAAGATTTCAAAATATCGAACCTGCAAAATCGATATAATTCTTCTCCATTTGTAGAAAAGGTACACCAATGTCTGCCGCTCCTATTCCTATCTATACATCAGTTGCTACTTACATCTCATTTTCAGATTTTTGCTGATAAAAAACATCTTCACTGTCTTTTAGCAGGTTGAGAGTTTCAAGAATTTGACATAGTGACAGGATCCAGAGTCAGCTGAAGGCCAGAGGTAGAATTCCTGCCCTCAAAGCTTTCATTTTAAAGTAAATAAGGCTTCCAGTCTCTAAAAACAAATACTGAACATGAAAAAGGCAACATTATAGGTTGTCTTTTGGGGTATACCTCTTTAGGGGAATTCCAATTCAAACCATGCTCTGTCCCACCATATACTTTGAGAAGCTTCTGCACAGAGGCTCAGCTGGTCTATGGAGAAGGAACCACATTATGACTCGAAGACATTTTACCTGGTCAGAGTGCAACACCAAGACAACATACAGCAAGAGCAGAGAAGCTTTCAGCGACTGAACTATACTAACAAGTGCAAATAGAAGACCACTCTTAACAGTGAAAGAAAATTCTACATATTAAGAAAAAAAAAAAAAAAGTGTGAATGTTGAACAATAGATTTAATGTATCTGATAAATCTCCAAAATAATAACTTAGGAAAAACAGGGCTCAATTTTTTTCTCAAAACTATGGAAGGAATCATTACATTCAAATGCTTCCTTAACATAAAGGAAAACCTAATTTTCAAAATACCTTACTTTTTCATCAGACATGATATATCATTTTAGAGTAAAATCAGTCCCAGTTTCAAACATAATATTCCAGTTACCTGTGTTAACAAAGAACAGTAGCAGCTGTGCTGGTTAACAGAACTACAAGAACAGGAAAATAATGCGAGATGGGAGGCCTGGACAACATAGAAACTCCAAGCACAAATATATTGTGAAAATGCTTTTTTTTTTGAATTTTCAGACTGTCAAATGACAGAAACAAATATCAAAAAAGTTCAAATATAAGAGTAGACACATTAAACAATAACTGCCATTAAAAAGTCACCCCCGACATATAATATTACTGTAAATATTCCAGAGAAAATATAATATTGGGAAATTATGTCAGAAACAGAGCATGTATACAGATATGTATACTTATGTGTACCAAAAATAATAAAGGAACAGCTAAGTTCATTTGTAAATAATATATAAGTATTTGTTCAAAGCATTTAGTATTTTGAAAAGCGTCAATTACCCAGTTAAGAATGGGAAAATAATACCCGGATAAGACTGCTTACTATAACTACATTCACAGCAGAACAATTTTAGCTGCTATGATATTTTTGTTTCAGAAAAACAGGAATACAGTGGGAACACTACAATAAAGTGTTAGGAGTTGCATAGAAATAATTATAAACAACAATTATCCTCAGTTCTCATTTTTGTACTAAATAGCAGTCAATTCAAGAAACTCATTTGAGAAATTCTACAAACTGTACATAAATTTCATCTTTGTTGGTTGCTTGAAATAGCAGGCACAGATTTGATTTTCCCTCCATTGCAGTTTCTTATACTAAAGAACACTGTGATAAAGAAATTAATATTTTGATAAAGATATTTCCTTTTCATACATAAGAGAAAAATATACAAATACAATTGTACTACTACTATCAGATTACTTAGGGGATTTAATCAAACTCTATTTTTGAAAACTCATTCTAATTCAAAATCAAAATATAAGGAATTGACAGAAAACTCATGTACTGTCTAAAAACATACTTTATATACACTGAAAAATGGTGACAAAAAACTCTAGTGATTCAGTATGACTGAATTCTGCATACAAGCCTTTCATTTGGGGTTCATTTCCTCACTAATTAGACACCCAAAGCATATTTTCAAAAATCCCTGTCTGGAAGTAAAAAGCATGTATTAACTACTATTACTCTTGAAGTCTTCTAATACTAGTATCCATAGGCATACGAAACTGATTTTAAAGACTGAAGAAATCTTTAGAAAAAGCAGTACATTGGAAAGAAAACTGTACTGTGGTACATAGCCCTCTGTGTGAAGGGATGACACTTACTTTAATGGTTTGTAAGTCTGTGCAGGTTTAACCTAAATGTGCCTCTAGACCTTGACTGGAAAGGGTAGAAAAGGAAAAAAGGTGGAAAAGAGCTTCATATTACCTTAATTCAAAGATTATTTTCACGTTAGGTAGCTTTCATAGCTTTCTACCACTGATGGGTAACCAGAACTTAGCCTTTTATCGAATTCAGAGACCAAATTCTATCATTTACAAACAAGGGGTTCCACAACATTCAAAGAATCATAGAATGTTTTGGGTTGGAAGGTGCCCCTAGAGGTCATCTAGTCCAACCCCCCTGCAGTGAGCAGGGACACTGCTAACTAGATCAGGTTGCTCAGAGCCCCATCCAACCCAGCCTTGAATGTTTCCAGGGATGGAGCCTCCACCACCTCTCTGGGCAACCTGTTCCAGTGTTTCACCACCCTCATTGTAAAGAATTTCTTCCTTATATCTAGTCTAAACCTACCCTGGTTTAGTTTAAAACCATTACCCCTTGTCCTGTCACAGCTGGCCCTACTAAAAATTCACACTGTAGTGGCAAGGAATATTATTCGTCTCAGAGAAGGAATAATACTACTAATAAACATAATAATGACAAAACAGTGGAATTAAAGCACTACATAGATTTGCTTTGCAAGACTAATATTATTTAGTCCCACTTGCTTAGACTGTACGTTATATATTCAGTGCCCCCTAAAAAAGCTGGAGTTCCTGCTTGTTCTCCAGACTAAGACATTGCAGGCTTTCCAGATGGAGTCACTCCACAAATAATCTTGATAATGAGAGTGAATCTTCTCCCCCTTCTTTTTTCTACATTCCCTAGCTAGTAAAGGGGGAGTAGAGAGGGTGGACATAAAATTGTCTTTTAGAAATAACAAAATAACCATTAATTTATATAAAGATGAAGATATTAAAAGCCACTGGTATTATTGCTCAGTTTCTTTTTCTAGATTTATGTATGGACATTCTTCGCATCTGGATTGGCAGGGTGATGTTCCTGGGTTTGGTTGGGGGTTTTTTTGGTTTTCTGTTTTGGTTTGGTTTTTTGTTTTTTTTTTTTGTTTTTTTTTTTTTTTTTAAGGAAAACAGGAATACAAAAGTTCTCACTTCAGTACTTCTCAGAAATTATTATTCTCCCATTAGATGTATTGGCAGGAAATAAAATAAACAGCATTTAGATACAGATTTTCACCTTTATAAATTAATAAGCTTATTTCACCTTCTGACTTCATTCACTCTGTTGTTGGAAGAAATAGTCACGATCCTTTCCCAAATATTAAAAATAAATGTTTCTGAAGTCTCAAACAAATTATAAAAACTTAATTAAAAGTAACCAGAATTCTCTGAAATACAAAGTCCATATCTGTATTGTCCTGGTTTCAGCTTGGACAGAGTTAATTTTCTTCCTAGTAGCTGACATAGTGCTGTGTTTTAGATTTAGGATAAGAAGGATGTTGGTAACTCACTGATGGCTTAGTTATTGCTGGATAGTGCTTACACCACCAGTCAAGGACTTTTCAGCTTCCCCTGCTCTGCCAGGTTCACAAGAAACTGGGAGAGGGCAGAGCCAGGACAGCTGACCCCAACTGGCCAAAGGGCTATGCCAGACCATAGGATGTCATACTCAGTATAGAAACTGGGGGGAAAGCTGGCTGGGGGGCAGCAATCGCTGCTCGGGGATTGGCGGGATATCAGTCAGCAGGTAGTGAGCAATTGCATTGTGCGTCGCTTGTTTTGTGTATTCTTTTCTCATTATTATTGTTATTATTATTTTATTTTCCTCTGATGTTCTATTAAACTGGCTTTATCTCAGCCCACAGCTTTTTTTTTTTTTTTTTCCCCTGATTCTCTCCCCCATCCCATCAGGGGGCTGTGAGGGGAGAGTGAGCGAGCAGCTGTGCGGTGCTTAGTTGCCTGCTGGTGTTAAACCACGACAGTATTTATACATTGTGACTGCTACAATGAGTTAAAAAATTTTTTTCTGCCATGTAATAAATGGGCCAAAATATCAGTGTGTAAATCAGACTGTGGTCCCTTGTGCATATACTGCATATAATATATTACTGGATTGAACTGAATAGGAAGAGAATGGGAAGCAAGTACCTATGTGTCATGCAGTTCTTTAAGAACTCTCTTTTTGATAAATTAATGTTTCTTTAAACCTCCAAGGAGCTGTCATCACAGAGTTCAAAACTTTAGTGATTCCAAGCAATGCCCTGACCACTTAAAATCACTTTGAGTCCTTCCTGTGAATAAGGATCTTCGTTAAAGGCTGTCAACCATGGCTAATTCAGCAAGGGTATACCGCTGTGTGAGAGTAAACAGAAACAGCAAGAAACCATGATACATGTCTCCAAGAAAGGGATGTTCTGGTTACATTTGTAGGTCAGCTGAAATGTGTTATAAGCCTTCAAGGCAGATCCATTCCTTCTGATTTGTAAGAGGTTTCAATGCAATCTGTTATTCTTGAAAATTTAGCCAAGAAAAACAGTCAAGAGTTTTGGGACTGCATTTGAGATGTAATGCTTGATGTATGGACAGCTTCACAGAGTCACAAGGCCTGAAAAAGGGGTCACTAATATGAGAAGACATACTACTGAAGGTGGAAATTGGTTACTAAATATGAACCTATTACCTAGGCCAAAAACAGTGCTTGCATTTGTTCACAAGAGATGTGGATATGAAAGGGCTTCTTATGGAAGGCCCTCTCAACTTTAACCTAAATCACAAGGAGGGAGATTTAAAGAAGTCTCTTATATCAAAGTACTCTTCTTAATCCTCTTGAAGAATGTTTTAAATTCATTTGGATATGGTATGTGTCACCAGGGAGGGGTGTCCCCTAATTCTAACCTATTCTAAGTTACAGATAAATGATCTCATGAAGAAGACAACACTTTGCCTTAATGTCCTTAATTCTCATGTTAAGTAAATTAGTGTGTGCCACACAAGTGAATTACAGTCTATTCTCAGAGTCTGTACTCCTGATGATAAAGCTGATCTGACCTTAAAGAAGGTGGGGACAGCTTTGATAGCCCAGGCTACAGAGATATCCCTGAGGCACCTTGGCAGACTCAGTCTCAGATACTGAACAAGTGCCAGAGGGCACCAAGAACTTGAAGAAAAGGAACTGAAAAAGAAAATCTATTTCAGAAAAGATTTAAATGTGAGAGGCCTGACGCTAAAGTGAGATCATCTCATCAAGTCATGTTCCTTAGCAGGGCAGACGGTGACAATCATGGCATGGGCACGGACGTTTGGTGACAATCATGGCATGGGCACTGATATTTCTGCTACTAAAGGTATCTTACCCATTCGTTGACTCAGATCAACCCTTTTTGTTTCCACAGTGGAAGCTTCTGATTATAAGCCATGATCTCAGACCCATTTCAGGTGCTGAGAGCAGCCACTCCGGCTATGCTGAGAAACCAATCTATATCCTAACTGGGCATGATCTTCTAGTTCCCCAACTTCTGACAGTTCTAAAGGACTATGAAAAAGACAGATAAAAAACCTCAGCAGAATAAATTTACAAGTCCACGTGTGCCAGGTGTGTTATGAACTATAGGCCAAGCAGATCCAGAGCTGTAAAGGTCACAGGCAGATTAACAAATCTGTTATTCCATTTTTTTCCCCCAAGGCAAAGAGAAACCTAACATGTAAAAAGAAAATCATAACAGTAAGAACAAGTATAAAAAAGGTAAGCACGTCTGATTAAAAAAAACACAGATTATTTTAAATGAATATTTTGAATCAGGACAGGAAGACAGAATGAAGGATGTAGGGGTACACACCAACTTCTTAATCCACATATATGAGCACAAAACACCCCCAGTAGATACTGCTGAAGCCAAAACACTTACCAACAACAAACATTTCTGACATTGAGCATTTCAACATCTATGTGGACTAGTCTTAAAAGCAAGTATAGACTGCAATTCATGCTGAACAAAATACTACCATTGCTTTGCTACAAAGCTTCTTGCAAAGGGTCAAATATAGGAATCTAAACTGAATTCCGAGCATTCACTAACTTTATGGTGTATATCTCAGCAAAAGAGCTGTGGAACACTCAGAAATTTTTCTCAGCAGAAAATTTTCCAGCTGAACATTCACAAGTGGGTATATATTTAGGCAGTTCTTTGAGTCTTCTTTTATCCCTTATCATCAATACATGCTGCCATGGTCTGACCTTCTGGAACAGAGTCTGTAGTCAATATTTTCCTTCAAAGCTAGTTCTCATCATACAATACCGATGGTGACTTGTTTGCCAAAGATAGGCCTCTAAGCAGAATTTCACGAAGCATAACTTAATATAACCACTTCTTGGTATGTACTAGGATACTGTCAGATACGAAGAAAAAAATTTTGTCAGAACAGAAATATCTGGTCAGCAACAAGAACTGGCTGTTTAAATACCAGCTTTCAGATGCGGTTTCTGTTATTGTCCTTTTGCCATCTGACACTAAAATCAGATCAAACTTATTTAAATTATTTGTTCAATAATAAAAAAATCATGCTCAGAAAATATAAATATTGTCTTTTCAGAAAAACTTATATACTAAAGGCAAATTCACATAATATAATCATACATCTATTTCCCTTACCTCACTCTATTTCTCTACCACTAAATTTTCTTTGATAGTTTCTGACTTGTTACACAAGTTCTTTTACTCACTGCAGTAGAATTAATCATGCTAAAAGCAAAAGAGACCTTGCACTCTTGTATTAGCACTGAATTGCTGGACTACCACAACATTTTGTTCCTCAATTACTCAATGAATGAATATGCAAAGAATCTCTCAGCAGCACACTCTGAACATTTCCACAGATTACTGCAATTGTTCTAGATTATCATCCCCCGAGCCCTAGAGCAAAGAATGATAAAAGTCTTGATGTGCTTTCCCCATGGACATAACGTTTCTATCAAACAGATGGGTGGATTTCCTCAATCTTTCTAATAAGAATTAATGGAAATTAAAAAAGGATTTATTGACTGATGGCAGATGGCTGAAGGATTTTGCAGAGGTATGACTCATGTAAATTACAACAAAAGCAAATTCAACCTCTTGCTGTGGACAAAAGGTTAGTTCTGCATTAAATTAGGAGTATCCTGCTCAGATGTTAAAAGGAAGCACTTTCTTTTTTACTTTGTCAGACATGACCATGCTAAGACATCAATGGTCCCTCAATCATCATGCATAGTGCAGGCCTACTTTGCATTCCTGGGAAGAAGCCCATAGAAACACTTATGATAAAACACATTATGCTCAGATTTAAAATAGCTGCAGCCTGTGTATGTAATTCAAATTGTCTCCTGCAGCCCCAGCTCCTCACAAGCTATAGCCTTTTCCTTGTCTACTAACAGGTTCCAGTGTTTTGTGGTCCTCATGAATAAAGCAAAGGTGGTAACAGCTAGAAGGAAACGCACAGGTTTCAGTGTTACCCCATCTCCTGCAGATATGAACTCATATTAGAACACATCACACTGAAACAGTTATTATCACAAGTCTAGGAAAAACTGACTTGCTATTTGAAAGTAATGAAGAGTCATCACCTCCCTTTTTCACAGCTGAGTTTGGATACCAGTAGATTAATAGAATTCTCTGCCAAAGGCACATATTGCTGCTCCTGAAGCTTCGATTGCCATCAGCAACTGCAAAGTTATGGAAAACCACCCAACAAACTACCCATTGGGTAACGCCACCCGTACAAATGGCAGAGTGCTGCATCGTGCTGTTCACCCCGCCCTGGAAGCATATGGAGATCTCTTGCAGTCCCACATTTTCCACATTGCTCAAAGTTCTTTGATAATGCTTTCTTCAGGACAGGCACAGGGGATTCTGTGCAGCCACATCATGCTCCTAAGAAATGCCAAAACAGAGGTCACTGAACTATCTTCCGTAGAAGATAGGTATTATATTAGCAGAACGTTCAGCCCAGTATTTCAGCTCACAGCTGAGTGTTGCTCATTCCCAAAGACATACGTTTATGAACACTGGATCAAGGGAAGATCAGATTTGTTTTCATTTTCTGTGCCTGTATAAAATCTAACAGTCCTGGGTCTAAAACCACTAGAACTGAAATTATAGAACACACTTTGGGTTTTATGTTCTCATAATATTCTATTACTATATAGAAAATGGATTTGTTCTTTGATAAAAATTATGTGTGGAAAGAAAATATTATCTCTGCAAACAGAAAGAATTATTATAACCCAAAAATCAAATAGGTTCTACTAATTAGATATCCTAATAACAACTTGTTTTTTCCTCATCCACACAGGCCTTGATAAACTAATATAATATTAAGTTACAGGCTCTGAAGCCTCAGAAATTATACATTAAAAAGCAATCATTTGTTTATAGGTCCCATTAAATGGTTTTGTTCCTTGAGTTAAAAAAAATAAAGGAACTCTTCTGCTTTACACTGTTGTATTTAAAGAAACTAATCAGAGTTAACCCCTGTTTCTGGTAAAACAGTAAACCAATTAAAAATAACTTTTGTCAAGACAATAATGTTTAACCAATATCTGCATTTTAATATAACATCTTTTAATATTTGTCTGATTTAATGATCCATTTCATTTTTAAAAGCACATTGGAAATAGGTAAGGTGACTGTGCTGGGGCACTGGTTTGCTGCCTGCTACTTTTTTCCCTCCAGAACAACAGCCAGAAGAGCTGCCCAGGCAGGGGTTGTGCTTTCACCCGGCAGGCAGCTGAACACCACCCAGCCTCTCGCTCGCTCCCCCACTCCCCAGTGGGATGGGGGAGAGAATTGGAAAAAAGTAAAACCCATGGCTTGAGATAAAGACAGCTTAATAAAACAGCAGAGGAAAAGAATAACAA
Source organism: Egretta garzetta (assembly GCF_000687185.1). Taxonomy (NCBI): domain Eukaryota; kingdom Metazoa; phylum Chordata; class Aves; order Pelecaniformes; family Ardeidae; genus Egretta; species Egretta garzetta. The sequence continues at coordinate 543,515 of NW_009259857.1, forward strand.
TGAGAAAAGAATACACAAAACAAGAGATGCACAACGCAATTGCTTACCACCTGCTGACTGATGCCCCACCAATCCCCAAGCAACAGTTGCTGCCCCCCAGCCATCTTCCCCCCCAGTTTCTACACTGAGTATGGCATCATATGGTCTGGCATAGCCCTTGGGCCAGTTGGGGTCAGCTGTCCCAGCTGTGCCCCCTCCCAGCTTCTTGTGCCTCTGGCAGAGCAGGGGAAGCTGAAAAGTCCTTGACTGGTGTAAGCCCTGTGTAGCAACAACTAAACCATCAGTGTGTTACCAACCTTCTCATCTTAAATCCAAAACACAGCACTATGCCAGCTACTAGGAAGAAAATTAACTCTACCCCAGACAAAACCAGGACAGTAGCCTATGTGAAATATGTTTTCTTACTAAGAAAAAAACTCCATGCAAACAGTTAAAATATAATTACTGGATTATTTGAGCTCCATCTAGATAGTAATATTAGATGCAATTCCAAAATGTTAATGTATTTTCATGTTCTAGATTTTAGGTGAAACTTCCCTTAATCAACTTTACCCAAGAGAAATTGCAAAAATAATCTTAAAATGACCTCTAAGAATTGTTAGCTCAACATACAATATAGTTCTGGTAAGTTTTTAAAATGAGCAAAGCTGTTCCCAGGAATATTCTTTGTACCTCAAATTATTAATATACTTGTACAAAACATGCAGGCGTTACCAATCCTATCCAAACCTGTTCAACAATTTAAGAAACAGTACACACGTTTTATGTTTTGCTGGCAGATGACTACATTCTGATGAACAGTGTGCAATTTAGAAAGTAGTCAGACCTGATTTCAAGAGTAATGTGTACTCAGAAACAGTTTTCGTTAGTAATGCAATACAGATACTTGAAGAACTTGTATGGCTATATGCACAAGTAAATAGAAACACATGACCTATCATACATCTATTAAAAACAACATTTATTCAGTTCAGTCAATGATAATATTGCTGGTCTGCTGAAAACAGTAGCAGTTTTGCTGTACACATTTAGTCTACAAAGCCAACATGAACACAACAAACTCATGAAAAGGCAACTAAACTTACCAAAAATACAACCCTGTTTTACTTAACACATTCAAGTATTTTAACACAATACACACAGAGAGAAATTATAATTTTGGCAGAAACCACAAACTTCTACAAATTTAACCAAATGAAGAATCAGTTCACAGAATTACTTTCAATTCTTAATTGGTCCACAGTCCATAATGGAGTCAATAAATCATGACATCTGCTTACCACTGGTAGTTTTCAAAGCTGTTTTCTATGTCCTGTTCTTAACCCACAGTGAGAGCTACATTATTAGAAAATGATCTGTAGAATGCGTTTGTGAAAACTGTAGCTACACAATTTAAAATTGTGCTTCCCACTATCATCATGGGAAGATACCTGTTCCTTATTTCAAGTCTAATTGAATTTCAACCCATTTAAACGCTAAATAATTTCACTTAAAAAAATTAGACTTCTCTGCTATTTTTCAATTACAGCTAAAAACAAGTGTATACTATTTATTTTGTATGGACTTCAATGATTTAAAAATTAAAAAAATGGGAAGTGAAGCAGTTGAAATACTTAAAGCTTAATTGGACTTAATGAACTTTAAATGAGTTTTTAAACAAGTGTGTGTGGGATGAAAACCTGAACTCTGCTCAATGATAAAAATGTATTTTCATAGAGCATTCATCCTGAATATATCTAACTTATCTCTTGAAAGCTGTGTTAGCATTCTAATGATTTTTTACTATAATAATTGAAATAGATCTCTTCTCTAACAGTTTACATTTTAAAAAGCCAAGTCCTTCTGTAAATTACTATTATAAAATATGACAATTAATTGTATTAAATTGTGCTTAGTCTAAAGAAGACAAAAGACATGTAGTGTGCTTCCATAAGGTAGCATTTTCCTGAAAATACCAGATATAAGATACAGTACCACTTTATTTTCTTTTTTTCAAGGTAGACCAAAAGATATAAGTACAAGCCAATTCTGTTTAATTTATACACAAAAAACCTTGGAAAAGTATGAATTTCTTTAAATCAATAAATCTGAAAATCAATAGAGTAAGTCCACATATTAATTATTTGGAACAGATTAGTTTATGAGCAAGTCATTGATCATGAAATTTGGAAAAAAGATGCACAGGACAATGACATGAGGGACCAAAACTATTTTAAACATAAACCATGAAAGAGTGATAAGAATTTTTTGAAACCATTCAGCCAAACTACCTGTCTGATGCTAGAAAATCCAAGCATAAATTAGCTTAAGTTGGTTATAACTCGTAGTTAAAATTAATTGTTAATAAAACATCAAAAAAATTCAATGCAAACAACAGTTTTCAATGAAGTTCAGATAGTAAGAACTACAGGGTGTAGTTATATCTTATTTCAAGAAGGAATTACCTAAGTACCTTGCACTGAGTCCTCAGCAAAAATACTCAATAAATATTTCTACATGCACAGCAATCTCCTTTGAGCTTTCTTCAGCACCTCCAAGCCTCCTGAAAAATTTATTTTCACTTTTTTGCCATTCTCATCTCTCTAGTATTTTATGTTTTCCCTATTATGCTTAGTAACATAGTCCTCCTCTTCTCAATCTTTATATTAGAATTATGTATTAGAATTAAATAGGGTCCACAATATGTTTTAAAGGACACTTTGCATAGCATACGCGGATTCCTCATAAGTCAAGCCCTTGGCTTGAAATTCAGGATGAGAGTAGACGGATTAGTTCAAAAATGCACATGGATGGAAAGTTAATCTAGATTCTGGTACTTCAGATGCTGAAGGAGATTCACATGCTGTTAGGAAGAAGGGACACAGTACCTTGGTCTTTTTTGTCTGTCTGTCTCTCTCTTCCATGGGTGATTGATTAAAGCACTTTGTACCTGTTATGACACCAACTTTACTACAAGATTCCTGATTGCTTGCCATACTCCTATCCCCACCTCTCTTTCAAATGACTAAGCATATGGCTATGGTGCTCTAGATAAGGCAGATACGTGGGTTTGCATTCCAGAATCCTTGCAAGTATTAGACACAGATTTCTTAAAATTTTCACATGTCATCTTCATAACGATTAAGACTATCCAGTACACTAATTATCTGTTCACCATCCTCAAATTCCTTGAATTGATTATATAATTAATTATTAAAATGATAGTTGCAGTTACTTTCCTGATATCTCAGATAACAAGTTTGAGGGTTTTAATGATTTTCTTCCTTATTTGGTAATGGAGACTTATAGAACTTCTGCACCATATAGAAGATCATTCAAAAGCAGGAAACACTAGGCAAGTTAACATAGAATCAAAAGCTCCTAAAACTCTTCCTTTTCAGGCGAATTTCTAAGGGAGAAGAGTTCTCTCCTTTTTAGGCTTTCTCCAGCACTGATATGATTTTCTTTCAAGTATCGCAGTAATCTTTGCGGTTCAGGAAAATGGGCTCTGTATAATTTACCATTTTTTATTTTCTTGGGTTTAATTTTATGGTTTAAAAGACTTGATGGCACCAATGTTGATCACATAAAATTCTCATGACAATAAAAATTGATGGGTTTAATGTATTTAGATGACTGGCTAAACAAAAATAAAAACAGAAAAACATCTGTATTGATTCATTCAGATCAGTGTGGCCAGCCTATAATTTTGTCTTGAGAAATATTGGCTACCTGCAAGTCCCAGAAGAGGGCAAACATGTATTTTCTTCTGTCTCCCAGCCTACACTGATCAGATGTTTGTGTAACAACACTGCCTCTCTCTTCCCCTTGCCCCATCTATTCTGCAATGGGTCCCGCCAGACAGAGGCTACATGGAAGCAGTTTCATACTTGCTGCCCAGCAAAGTTCTTCAAGTATAATTCCACAGTTAAAATGCTGGAAGACTTAGTTAATGGCACTCTATGTATCTGCAGTGATGGAATGCAGAGACATCAAAATGTAGCTTGATTTCTGACAATTGCGTGTTCTGGAGAAGTTGATGTTTTAATCAGTTTCTATTGATTTTAAAAGTTAAATAGCACAACCACAAAAAAAGGAGACAGACTTTGAATCAACAACTACAACAAAATCTTTACCCAATAGTCAACACCCCACCCCCCAAAATAGGTCCCTTTAGATTATAAAACCCACAGCAATGGGCAATTCATAAAAACATGCTACCCCTGGGATTATGGGAGGAAATGATGTAATGCCTCATCAAATTACTGACAGTTAGGGTAAAAACAGATTTTTAGAAGAGTATGGTGTAATAATTCACCAAACATTTAGAATTTGCCAAAACAAGGTATTCTCAGAGACAACTGAATCATAACAGAGAATTCAAAAGCCTACCAGAAGAACATCGTAAGAGAGCTGAGCAGAATTCCACGTCAGAAAACACAGAACACCAGTGAGCTACTCAGGCAAATGTCACGAGCTAGGATGATACATAGTATCCAGGAAAAAGATTAAAAAAAAAAGTAGCCATGTAATAAATCACTTTGCCAGAGTTAAAAAGGCTTCAGCATAATATTCTCAGCATGGACAAGAAGGGTAAGAAAAGTTTTATTGACTAAGAGAAGAGGGCGACACTCAAGTGGAGTATAAGCAAGCCACCAGCCAGTGAATGACTTGCTATTCCACAGCCTGTAAGCTAAACTCAAAAAGGAAAGCCAAAAAAGTTCCAAAACCACCAACAGTACTGGAAAATACACTGCAGAGAGGTAGTTGTGTGAGAGCCTCAAAGAATACAAGAATAATATGATTGCTACTGGAAAAAAAAGGTGCATGTTGTAAAGGTCATTATAGCACAGCAGTAAGACACTCATTTAAATAGCAGTCTTTCTGGCAATTTGATTGTATATCTGATCGCAGAATATTTATTTCAAATAAGTCAGGACAATCCTAGCTCTCAGACTATTTTCAGCTATCAGTATCCCAACTTAATTCTTTGCCGCCTGCTGGAAGGGATAAGAAATCAATCTCATCTGTACCTAGGACCGTAAAACTACAAAATGGTACCAGTGAATCATGGATTGTCACCTGCTGATGTTTTATTCAAGGGAAAAAAACCCAAAACCCAAACCCAACGGGTATGTTTGTACTATTAAAAACTAAGGTCAATGTCACTGTGGGCCTGCAGAGAGATTAAAAAACAACAGATAAGGCAATAGAAAAAAAAACCTAGATGTGATGTCGGCATTAAGAACTGCCATTTCTTTCTGAAAATTGTATCAATTATTTGAGACCTGCATATTGCAGATATATAGGAAAAATCTTTCCAGAGACATAAAAACATGGAGCTCCGAAGTCCAAAAAATAGGTTTGTTTTGTTTCATTAAGTCCAGATGAACTGTGCCATCATGAAGGCTCAGCAAATTTTATGAATGAATTATACTCTGACAATTGCAATGCTGGTAACTGAGTTCTGCATATCCCTTTGACACATGAAGAGACCAACTCAATATTCCCCATATTCAATTTAGTTAGACATTTATGAAATACTTGAGCTACTTTAAGTACCCATGATGAGTGCCTTCAAAGGCTTTAGCATAAAATAGAACTGAAAGTTTCTGCAGGATCAGCAATAGGAAAAAGGATACAAACTCCACAACTTTCTTTTACTTATAATACAGAAAAGTTAAAGCAATACTACTAGAATGAACCAACAGTTGGAATAAATACCTCTAAGCTTTTAAGAAGGAAAAAGCCATATGCTTACAACATACAAATCACTCTGGTACCTGAATGGCTTGTTAATTATCCTACGAGGTCTCTGTGCTCAACAGTGCTGACACTATTCGTGTCCTCCTCTGCTGCATTTTTCTTACAGCTGAGGAGAACTGAACAGCTTTGGGCTGTGATCGCGGGGTCCTCAAGTGCCCGACAGCTTCACTGTTCCAGAGGAATGCAGTTCTTCTGGGAGGTCATAGCCACCCACTAAAAGAGATGGTCTCTCATAGCTTAGACTAACCCTATGAACAGCTTGGATGGTTAAAACCTAGACCTTGAATTTCAATTGATATTCAAGATGTGAGCTGGTGTAGCAAGCACAGTACAACAGAGAGGCAAGCAGTGCCGACTGCTGTCATTAACCAGGTGGGCTTTGGCTGGTGTAGAGTTAATTTTTTTCATAGTAGCTGATAAAGGGCTATGTTTTGGATTTGTACTGGGAACTGTGTTGACAATACAGGGATGTTTTGGTTACTGCTGAGCAGGGCTTACAGAGAGTCAAGGCCTTTTCTGCTTCTCACCCCACCCCACCAGCGACGAGGCTGGGGGTGCTGAAGAAGCTGGGAGAGGGCACAGCTGGGACAGCTGACCCCGACTGACCAAGGGGATATTCTATACCACATTACATCATGCTTGACAATAAAACCAGGGCAAAGGTGGGTGGGGGTCTGTTGCTCGGGGACTGGCTAGGCATCAGCCGGTTGGTGGTGAGCAGTTGTTTTCATTTGCATCATTTGTCTTCCTTGCGTTTTATTTCTTTCTCTTTGTTATTTTCCTTTCCATTATGATTTATTATTATTATCTTATTTCAATTATTAAACTGTTTTTATCTCAACCCACAAGTTTTCTCACTTATAATTCTCACTTTGAATTCTCTCCCCTATCCCACTGGGGCGGGGAGGGAAGGGAGCAAGTGGCTGCGAGGTGCTTAGTTGCCAGCTGGGCTTAAGCCGCAACAGTAACTTGTTCAATTCTAAACATGTTGAAACATGTCTCAGACTTGAGACTTTTATTTCCTTGTAGAGTTATCAATAATTGAACTTGAACCATTGATCATCAAGTTAGCAGCCGTACATTACAAGATATGTCATCTTTCAGGTAGATTTCACCTCCCCTTCTTAATTTTAAGCAGATATAACTACATGGTTAGTAGAGTCACTGAGGATTCCAGAAGTGCCTTGAGGTCCTAGTAACTCAAGGACAGAAAATGTTTGATGAACAGAGATGTTAGAGAAATAGATAGTTCTACTAACCGAGTTTTTTTTTAATCTCCCCTGGAGCTTTAACCTTTGTTTCGTTGCTCAGCTTCAATTTCCCACTTGTCCTCCAGGAGCCAAGATCTTTTAGGCACTGAGATTGCAGTTGCAAGGGTCATGTGGATCCAACTATATTCAGTATATTGATATCATTTAGGTTACATGAGTGAAAGAAAGAGGCATTACCAGGGCATTTTGAACATTCAAGATGAATATTTGTTAGTCGAAGTAGCAAACAGCAATTCACAGAACTATAAATAATAGAAGAAGCAAGACCCTTAAAAAGTCAGAGCAGTGCTTTTTGTCTATTTTTCCAAATGTACGTTAGGTTCATGGCAGCAAGGAAACACATTCCTAGAGAATAAAATATCAGAAATTCAAATGAGAAATATTTTATGAAAAATACACAAAGCTAACTTCCTTCCCCTCCCCTTTGTTTTTAGTTGGTAACAAGTTTGAAAACATTAATAAAAAATTATACAATACAGTTACACATTCCCAGCAATAGATGTCTCACACATGCCAAAGCAGCAAACTACTGTAATAGCAGGAGGACATAACAGCAGGACTATTACAATAAGAACCACCTTGTTGTTATATAGTTAACATCTGTGCTTCCTAAACGGCAAAGTAAACGAACATAATGGTTATTGCCCTGTATTCACCTTTTGCCACCTGCATATGCATGCCAATATACTGAGTAATCAAATCAGAAAGCCAAAAAAAATCCCTATTTCAATCTGTCCACCTTCCTTGGAACATCTATATGAAATGTGTTTATATGCAGCTCAACAATACACCACATTTCTACAGATAAGCCAACCAATTGAAAACAACCAGTCGACACTATTACTTATAATAAGATGAGGACATAATCAGCAATGCACCTTTATCTCTTGGCAAGATGGAATAAAAATGCTGGAGTAGGTCCCACTTGCTTGTATATATTTAGTAGTTTTATAACTGTAATTATGTAGTAATGCTAGAGATCTTAGTTAAGCAATGCTTACACATCTGGGACTTTTTAAGACAAGAGGTAGCCAAAAATCTTTCAAATGTTACGATTTAATCCTCAAACCCCTCGAATAACATTCAAGGGCCACAGCTGTTGACTTCTACATCTATTAGTATTTTAAAGCCAGTTAACATTACATTAAAAAAAGAGAGAGAAAAAAAGTTCTATTTATCATGGGTATCTAAGGCTTTCATATGAAGGACCACACACCCTTTTCTTGAGGGGAAAGAAATAGGGGCTGCCATTCCCTCAGAAAAATAAGATTTAAGACTAGGATTTCAGTTAAGGGCAAATAAAGAAAACACACAGTCCTCTTTCCAAGAGATCTGCTTCTTTCTAAGACTGGATTCTACACGTAGTTGAGGTTGCATCTTTAGAGTGCCATAAATCTTATTCTTAAAAGAACATTTCCATTTTATTCCATGATATCTCAGCACTTTGTAAATAGTTGTCTGCATTTTATGTGAACCAATCTGATTCAATGTTATGTTGCATCAACACTCCTAGAGAATGGCAGAATTGCAATGACACAGTCTTAATGCTGAATTGCTAGAGTAAATCGCCGAACCACATGGCTACTTAACGGGACAAACAAGACTTATTAAAACTACTTAGAGTAGCTCAAGTGTACTGGAAAAGCACTGGTTTTATATCAATATATGAACCTTCTTAGCTATTAATCTTTAATCAGTAAGATTTAATCTTAAAAAAAACCCTTTAGAATGTATGGTGATTTTTAAACTCAATAAAGTTAGTATAATTATTTTTTAAATGAATTTTAGTCTTTACACAACTTTAAATATTTCTAAATATTATGAAGAGTCCCTAAATCATAAAGTTACAGCAGCCATACAGATGGAACAGCCATTTCACTTTCCTGAGATTAAGAAATGTGATACAAGAACAATTTATTACATTGGGAGGGTGCTTCCAAGAGTGCTCGCCCCAGAGAACTTCAAATGTGATTGCTCCTTACAGTTGGTGTCAGGACTTCCGTAAGTCTAAGACAAGGACATTAAGTATTTGTTCTATATTAATTCCATGAATGTTGACACCATGCCTAAGGAAGTGAAACGGCCATATATCAGCTGTCTGTTACCCTCCACAAACAATTTTAAGTTAACCTTTGCTGGAATAGAATTATTACCAAAAATACAGCATTACACACAGCAGAAATATTAGGATCCCCCATATTTTGCAAACCTCAATATTTGCAGTAGTCAGTAAAGAATCATTTTATCGACATTAGAAAATACTTGATAGGCATTTCCAGTTCTAACTGCGAGTGGGACTTGCTGGACATATATCAATTACATATACATATATGTATTACTACCTCCTCAATGCTTATAGTAGATTAATTTATAATGAAATTGAGATAGACAAAATACTGGAAACAGTACAGCCAGAAGTAATTAGCCCAGCTGGAAATGCATTCTGAAGAGCTTTTGATGAGAGGTGACAGAAGAGAGATGAGTATGTGTGTCCAAGCAGAGCACAGTGCAAACAAGAAAACATCAGAAATAGTTGTTTGATTTTTTTATACCTGAATTCAAACAATGTTTGTAAAATGTACATTTAACATTATTGTTCAATTTAGTTTTGTCCAGCTCATTACACGTGTATGTTGTTCCATGTTAAAAGAAATATATTCTTTCATAAATTCTCTTAAAATTCCTCTACACAGAATTATTTCCTTTTAAAATGTTAGGAAGAGACTGAGAAAAGAATGAAGAAAGAATTATAGGGAGGTTTTTAAAACTGTATTTTACCCGTGCTCTGGCTGAATTTATAATGAAGATATCCCCATGATTGAGAAAATGAAGAATTCTAATGTTTTAATTTTGCAGAAAATGAGTGAAGGAGGGGAGAGGCCTTTGTTTTCAGTTCATGCTGATTTTTACCTAACTCTCTAGCATACAACATCCTATAACCAAATCTTTTCTGTAAAGCAAAGCATATGTTGGCTCAAAATAATAAAAATAACATCTATTTTGATTAATTTTAAAATGTATCATTCTCTACCTCAAATGCTCTAGGCACAAGGTACTTGCTCTTAATGACTCGAGATCCTGTCCTTTACAATGGCCCTGTGCCATTAGGAACAGATGCTGGCAGTTTTTCCTTTTCTGTTTTTCTCTCAACTTTTCCAAAAAGTAACTAAAACCTAAACTTTTAAAATATATTACACAAGCCCTAAGCCAAGCATGAGCCCATATAACATCTACATTAAAATACATTACATAAGATCATACTGATTTTATTAAGGTAATTCATACTTGGAAGTTTAAGCTTACAGGTTTTGTATACATTTAAATATCAAGTTGTCATTGAATATATATAATACATGCATGTGCTTTTTTTTTTTTTGAATTGAAAAAATTTACTAAAAGCCTTACTGAAAATATCTATGACTGTGTTGGAATACATAAGCCACTTGAAAGAAAAATTATTAAGCAGAGTGTTGTTGACTTTTCACAAGCAAATAATATTGACTAGATACTGATTTTAGTACTCCCAGCATTATAGGGGGAAACATTCAAATCTGAAGATAACTTCAAAGTACAAATGGGATGGGCTCATAGACTGAAGTTGCGTGTTCAATGTATTATTTTCTTTATTTACACAAAGAATTTAAGCTTACACTTCTAAGAGGTGTTCCCATAAAATTTGAAGACTTTTTAACATTAAATATATTATAATGGAGAACTGCAAGCGTGTCCAAAATAAACAACCACTTTATCTTTTATCTCCATAGCCTCTCCTATTTAAGACAGTGTGCACATCCACATCCAGACATGTAATGGTCCCTATAAGCCTTTGAAGGAATACACAACAGCTGTGGATCTAAAATTATACATACTACTTAAATTTTATTTTCTGCACATATATGTTGTAGAGTGTTTTCTTTTTGATTCTTCAAGAAGTAATACCATCAGGATTAGCATTGCAACAAACCAAAATAGAACTGGATTCTCTTTAAAATCTCAGAAACAAACGTGGCCTCAGAATAAACAAAACTTTACATTTGTTACCTCTTTAAGCTAGCACAGTGGTTCACTAAACATAGCTGGCATATAAAAGCCTTACTGCAGTCGATGTCCCTGTGCATTAGCAGGTGTGCTGTAAAAACATCGTTTTGAATTTCATCAGCTCTGATCATTAACTTACCATGCGGTGAAAGGATATTTCAGACTGACTGTAGTGCCAAGACATATTGTAAAGGCTTAGGAAAAAGTACTCAAGCAAGAACCAACAACAGATTTTGTTTACAACGAGGGACTGAGGAAAAAATCATTAACACACTACAGTGTTTTGAAAGACAGATGGCAGAACACTAGACAAATTCAGCCATACAACTAAAATCATATAGTACACAGAGAAAAAAAGGGCACTTTGAAAACCTCAATATAATTTCTTTAGCTGGTATGAACATATACATGCTTTTTTTTTTTATTATTCTAGTGTATTTACATCATTAAAAACGTAAAGAGTTGGCCTACAACTTGAGATGAGTGATAATTTACTAAGAAGAACCTGCTTCTGTTTTTTTTTTTTTTAAACTGAAATTTTTCTCTATATAAATTTATACTAAACCCATCAGAAAACTGTCAGATTGCATCTCAGGATGCGCATAAAGTGATGGAAATCACAAAACATGCACCTTTTTGTGCACATATCCTCATCAGAAGATGCATGAAGTGGAATGACATATTTCACTAACATTTTCCTTTCAAGGCAAGTATGTCTGCTGCTGTAGATATCTATCTACTGCTAGAGAAAGCAATGTACATGAAAAGTGCCAAGTACCGGCGTAGAATACAGTGATGTTTCCCTAGATCCCGACAGAGTTCAATTTACAGTCTTGAACAGGCCTCCAAATAAAACTGCTTCCTGCATAGGTAAGACTTCCACATCATTCTTTTTAAATCACTGTTTGCTTGGGGGAGGAGGATAACTGTTAGTCATGCTTTCCACCTGAGACCATCATCAGGTAGCCTGTTACAGATTAAGGATATGTAAAACAGTGAAGTAAAACTCTGACTCTAGGTTTTAGTATATACTCAAGTTTCACACTCATAATCACATTCCAGAATGTGACATCTAAACCTTAATACAAAACACACCAAAAGTTAATTATTGGGGCAGGCTGGGGTAATCTAGCCTGCCTAGATGACAGTAGATTCGTCTCTAAGTCCTCAAATAGTAACATCCCTGAAGAATCTTGCATCGCTCTAGTCATATCTGTATAATTGTACAGTCACACCCACCAAAGTAACTCCTCAATGACTTATAAAAATAATCCCTTTGATCATCACCTTATTGTCTTTCAGTTTTATTCAGAGCGAGTTTGAACAAAGGCACAGAATACATTAGTGTTACCTATGTACTTGTGCTGGGTTTGGCCGGGATAGAGTTAATTTTTTTCATAGTAGCTGATAAAGGGCTATGTTTTGGATTTGTACTGGGAACTGTGTTGACAATACAGGGCCTTTTCTGCTTCTCACCCCACCCCACCAGTGAGGAGGCTGGGGGTGCCCAAGAAGCTGGGAGGGGACACGGCTGGGACAGCTGACCCCAACTGACCAAAGGGCTATGCCAAACCATATGGTGTCATGCTCAGAAATAAAAGCTGGGAGGAAGAAGGATAAAAGAGAGACGTTTTGAGTGATGGCATTTGTCTTTACAAGTACCTGTTACGCGTGATGAAGACCTGCTTTCCTGGAGATAGCTAAGCACCTGCCTGCCGATGGGAAGGAGTGAATGAATCCCTTGTTTTGGTTTGCTGGAGTGCGTGGTTTTTGCTTTACTTAAACTGTCTTTACCTCAACCCACGAGTTTTCTCACTTTTCCTCTTCCAATTCTCTCCCCCTTCCCACCAGAGGGGAGTGAGGGAACGGCTGCATGGGGATTATTTCCCAGCTGGGGCTAAACCACCACAATATTTCAACAAGTAACTCTTGTCATCCCAGCTGCTGGCTGTATACACAGGTTAAAAAAGACTTACAAATCTTGGACTGAATTTGTCTTATAACCCACGGTTTCCATTGACCAATGAATTTTAAACATTTGGATGAACAATAGGTTATAGAAGGGATTTAAACAGGGTGGCTTTTGTGGATTGAGATGGGCAAAGATACACAGTCTTCTTGCATTAGGTTAATACCGACAACTGCTACTGAGAAATACTGATAAATGGTTTATAGATCTTTTAAAAAAGATTAAGCAATTTATCTTGAATAGGCAATAAACTCAGATACTGGGTAAAGTTCAGCAGAGACAAAGGGAGAAAGATCTCAGATTCATCACTGAGCTTCGATCGGGATGTTTTCAGCTACTCAACAAATAATCAGATCTCACAAATACTGGACTGCAAATTGTATTCGATGGCTACTCATGCGGCCTGTGGTTACGCTCCTCACAGACACGCACTCATTCTGCTAAGCCTGTAATCTCACCCATCCGCCGCGCTGGGGTGTATAAAGATCTGCCTGCTGGGTCAAGCGGTGCTAGAGCGGCTGCAGCACTGTGCTGCCGTGTCATCTCTCACACTCGTCGACCCGTGTTTGACACCACCAGTGACCACCCTCACACGCAAGCTGCTCGTCGGCACCAGCACACAGTGCCTTGAAGCAGTGAAAAGGCCACCGGCACGTGCAGCAGCCGCATGTTTACTGCTTAGTGGTGCGCCCTATATCCAAAGCGGCCTTGATAATAGGCTCAGTCTCAACATCAGCTTAATGCCACAGTTCCTCCTTACACCCATAGTGTCAGGCATGGCATCTCACAATGGGGAACAGGTACTCCTCATGTCTAAAAGGCCAGTTTGCTTCAGCTATCAATGCAAGAAAAGCTTTTCGTACAGTTTTACATATTTTTGTGACATTCCACTAGTTTATTTTATGAACAGAATCTATAGGATCTTCAGCAGAAGCCTTCGTGCAGTATTAAAATCATGTGCTTAGGATTTACCTTGCACAGCATTTCCTAGTAAAGTAAACTACATAAATCTAATTTAACAGTGTTTTATTGGTTCACAGCATCTCTTTAAGCAAGCTGTCTTCCAGAGCTTAACAAAGCCATGCATGAAAATAAGTAAAATAAAGTATGAGGCTTTGTGATCTCCTTACATGGCTATGACAATAAATGGCATTGAGGTAGAGTTCTATACAATTCTAGGGAATATGCCATTTTCCACTGAAAATGATTGTCCTATGTCTCCTACAAAAAGAACCAGGCAGTTATCATAACATATAGCAGAGGGTTTTTTGAAAATGCAAATTCAAGAAAGGAAGGTTCTTTATCAAATATTTTAGGAACTGGCCTCAATATTGAAGTTAAAGCTGTAAGAGTGGGTAATAGCACGGGTAAAGCATACATATAATGAGGTGAAGAGGATGATGACCTATATGACCCCATTCACAAGAAAAATGGAAAATTTTTCAAGTGACCTATTTCCCACAAAGGCACAAGTACTTAAATGATAATGAAAAATACCAGCTTTGAAACTGGACAAAGAAGGGAAATCTGACGTAGTCTCAAACTTGTGTTTGTGATTAAACCTCAATCAAAGCTTGTGATCTTATAAAAAAAAAAAAAACAAAAAACTTATGATTCTAAAATTTTTTGCACATTTTTACTCTTGCACTTTCTTCAAAAATGCCACTAGTGGTGCTTTCAAAATGGTAAAAATAGAAGTTACATGATGAGAGTTATTGTAATATCAAATAATAAAGTAATAACTGAAAGAATTTTTTAAAAGCAACCCTACACTCTTAGAGTGTAGGAATATCTAGGAATAATGCTTTGAGCTCCAGTTTGATGCAGCAAAAGACTGATCAAGTATCAAGAGTTATTTTTATTGTAAAAATAGGTTATAAGCTATCAGCAGAAGATAATTCACAATAATAGAAGAATTAGAGAAAGCCATGTACTAAGCCTCTGCCTACAGTGTTACAGTCCCTAAAAGATGAAAGAACAGATTTTTATTTTTTCTCCCTTGAGTGTTTCACTGGCTCAGAAAAGCTCAAATTCAATGCAAGTTTCTTTTGATTTCTTTTTAGAAAACACATTTAGACAGGGTAAACGAGTACTACTAAGTTTAATGCCTTTCCTCACTGGGGACACATTTTTCCACAGCTCTAGCCTCTTGGAAAATTCTTTATATAACACCTTTCATTGGTGGATTTTATAGCACTTCACAGAAGAAACAAGGTATCATTTTCCCTCTATTTACAGTGAGGAAAACCATACAGAAATCTCAATACAGGCATCAAGGGAGATTCTCAAGGCTGGAACCACCTAAGAATTTTCAAACAAGGTGTCGATGCTGACAACTAACTCCCATAACCTAAAGGCTTGCAAAGTTTCAACTTGCTTTGTCTAAACATCCATGGGGACCAATGGAAGAATCCCTACCTTTCTCAGTAGCTTTTGGGACTGTGTTTTCCCAGAAACTATTAACTTCCACTTTTGCCCCAGCTCTATCGAGAAACATGCTAAGAAAGCCAGAACTAAAGGCCAGGTCTCAGAAGATTGAGAAGAAGATCTACTCAATAGCAAGCCTGATGAGATAGAATGCATTTATTTCCAGACACTGATTTGGCCACGATCATCTATGACAAAACAAATGAGACTTTTTGGGATTTCTATTTTATAATCTCAAACCTGAGTTCACAGCATTTTTTAAGACAAAAATTTTTGAGGAAAAATCTTGAAGAGCATATCACAGACATAAAAACCACAACACGAGCAATGCAAAACAAAATCTAGGAAAACCTTGACTAAGGACTTATATTTCCATTTGATACTCCTATGGCACTTAAATCTAATCATAAGTATTACTGAAAGTTGATCTTTTAGGTTGTTAACAGATCTATTTTTTAATAAATTATGAAGTTGAATACCAAAAATATGAGTGTATCAATATGGGGAGAAAAGTAAAAGAGAAGAGCTTAGATTTCCATAAACCTTTCTTTTATGCCTCATTTCTCTAACACAAATGGACTCCATTTTCACTAAAAGAATTTGATTTACAGAGTATTAATAGTTGCATTTCATTTCTGAAATACAATGTGATTAGTAATTATGCTCAGAGACAGATAATGTACTCCCATCACTCATGCTTCCACAGGGCCTGGAAATCATTATTGCACTACCAAAAAAACAGGTTTGGCATGTGCTACAAGTTTAACAAAGAGAGATTAACTCACAGAATGTCAAGATCTTTCAGAAAGTTTTTGAACTCCTGGCTTAATATTGGCTTATCATGTCAATTCTCTCTACCAGGTTTCAGAAAAACCACTTAGAAAAAACTATGAATTTTTAGGAAGACATTTCTGAGCATACTAAATCCTCACATTCTTTCCAGTTCCTCCGCTGTTCACAAGTTGAGTAGTACCTCTCATATCCTGCTTTACATAGCTAGACTCTTGATTGTCCTCCAATTCTCCAGCACCAGGAACAAGTTGCATTGTTCTCTTAAAGTTGTGTGTGGTTTTTTAAAAGTAGTATACCAAAGTAACTGTTGCACAAAGAAATACAAGAAAGAGCTAGAAAAGGGTAAGGGTGCAGTTTCGTGCGCTACTGACGTCAACCTAAATGCAAACTGCTGCTGCAAAAAAGTGATAATCTCCCTGTTCCTCCTACCTACTCAGTGTGTTTCCTCCTCCTCACTTGTCAGCACTAGATTTCTAATGCCCTGCAGACAAATTAGAAAAAAAATCTATATTTAAATGTTTGAATTGTTAACTCTAGAATTAAATTTTATTTTAGTTTATAAAGTTTCCATCAGTGTTGGCCTGACTTGGCTAGAATTTCCCACAGGTTCCTGCAACTATACTTGATTACTGCTGATGAGCACATGAACATTTTTTTATAAAAACAATCTCTTAGCTATCTCAGAAATTTGCATGAGCGTGCTTTCTAGGGTTGATAAGATTCCCAGTTTGCAGGGCATTAGTACCAGGATAACAGGACTAGATCCAGATATCTTTAGTTTTTCTTGGTCAGGGTCTGTAAACGCCACAGTAAGAGGTGAGGGTGAGACTCAGTGCTCAGGTGAGGCCCTGGACTTAGTTAGCCATTTCAGCTGCTCCAAAACCAAAATCAACCAAACAAAACCACACACAAGAAAAACGCAACAACCAACAAAAACGAACAGAAACACAGCAAATTATCCCCTTTGCCTTTTTCAGCTGTTTACCGTTTAATTTGCCAATTTTCTATTCTCCGTTCCCAAAAGTCTTAAACTGGTTTTCCAAGAGAGGATATTTTCCTTTATGCATACTTATCACAGAGTAGCTATCAAATCTGAATGTTTCCTTCTTCTTGTTCTTGAGCTTCTGCTATGCAGAGTGATGCTTGTTAAGGGCTTTGTTCCATGGCTCCACAGTTTGAGTACCTCTGATACGGGAACCAAACACAATTAACCAGGCATCGTAGCTTATCCATATGCTGCTTTCTCAAAATAAGCACACATAAATTGTTATCATGTATTGTAACATCAAATTTGCAATGGGGGCTTACATACTTTGGGCTACTGCTCCTGTAAGAGAAAAATCTGTACAGCTCCACTGACTTCAGTGGAGCTACACTGTTTATATTGTTAAAGGATGTGATCCACTGCAATTTGGGACTCAAACACAGATACAATAAAATTTAATGTAGCTTGGGAAGGATCTATTCTAGAAACAGCTTGCAAGCATCAGCTAATTACTCTCTTCAGATAGTTACAAGGGTGGATTAATTTTTACATCTTGCTCATTTCCATTTAGTATATCATGGAGATGAATCAATGCTACAAAAGGAAAAAAATGCAGAAATGTTTATCAAAATGTGTAAACATGTTTACAGTCCTTTGCTGCGTGTTCATTCCATCTCATTTTTACTTAATTACAGATATTCTTGAGTAGCAATGAAAAAAGCTTCTGAGAGAATCCCTTGTTACTGAACTATAAAATTACAAAACATGGCAGAAAGGCTACTTCTTCTGTAGGGACTCACTTTCTAAAGGTCAATGCTGATCTCGTGAGGATATCTCTCCCTGTTTTTTTCCTCAGTTATATAAATAGGCTTATTATTATAGGTTTGTCTTTGACAGTGTCATGACTGAGTGGTCAGAAAACTTAAGAAATCTGTCAGACATATTCCACTGTGAGAAAAGATGCAAATTAAAATTGTCTTTAGTTTCTAGAACCCTGGATTATAGTTTTATTCTATAAAATCTATACTATGAAAGATCTGTCCTTCTGATTAGAAGGAGCCAATGGTAGAAACACTTGGTATTCTCTAGTCTCCACCCTTCTGTAAGTGATTCTAGTTTTGGTCATGCCCTTTTTGTAGGTAGAATACACAAAAGGAGATCCATCAGCTCTTTCTACAGGACTGATGTAATTCTTTATGGCTCTAAGCTCTTTTTCCTTGTGAAGGCTTCCTCACTCAGTCCTAAGAGACAATGCAAAGTAATGGGAGAGCTTTAGACAAAAGTCGTTTTCCGTTCTACCAATTCTATTAAATAAGTGCAGTACTTTGAAAATGGAAATTGCTATATAACAGCTAAATACAATTGCCATTACTTCGTTGCCAAGGGACAGCTGCTATTAAGGTCTTTCTCTGTACAATTATTAATTTAGCATTTTCCACTGCATGCCCTGGTTTACATTATTCTAACTGTGGCAAAATGTAACCATTTGGACTGCAATATTGTTTGTCATTTTTCTCCTTTTAAAAACTGAACAATGACCATTAGATGTTTCATACAATAATATATGCAAAAACCACCGTTTTTAAAGGTTACAGCTTTTCTATAATTTCTGGAGTGCTTATTTCCCATGAATACAGAGAACATCTCCAGGGCACTCACTTGAAACCTGACTGGGAATGGAGTATCTCTTTTGCAACTACAGAGATACATTTTCCTTTCAATAATTCCTCCAGCATTACCCAATGTATAAATCCACAAAAACTGATTTATTCAACATAGGTTTTTATTGACTCTGGTGGCTAAATAACAAGACAAGTCCCACTTCAACAAGCATGCCTCACATCCAGGGAGACTGTAGACCACAAAGGGGTTATTGCTGCCCCTCCCTGGCCAACTGTATTTGCTAAAAGCCAAAGGACATTATGGAAAGAGATCTTGAAGCTGAAAACAAGTTGCAATTTATTGCAGCTGTCATCTCAGTGTTTGTCTTGCCCAGGCATAATAAAGGAGAAAGCATCCTACTGGGCAGACAAAAGGGTGAGGAGGTATAATGGAAATAAGAGGGTAGTGACAGATTTGATCAGCAGAGGGTTAAAATAGGAACAGACTGGAATAGTTGCACCCAGGTGAGGTGGGGAAGGAGCTACTACATGAGAAGGGACTAACTGTAGGATAGAGGATGGATCAGAAGGAGCTAAAAGTTGAAGAGTCATTGGAGTCTATTATCAAACACAGACCTTGAGTTGTCATTTCTTCCACTGACATTCTAGGAAACAACTATCAAACAAGTGCGTGCTTCGTTCTTTCCAAGTGAGAGCCTGCCAGGGGTTATGCTGCACTGTTACTGTTGCTCTGTGAGCATGCAGGAGAAATGCCCTTCGTGCACCTGAGAACTCCAGCTCACCTAGCTGGGAGCAACATAGTACCACACATTAACTTGCTCTGATTTATTTATTAAAAAAAAAAAAGTGTTTAAAATATTAAAAAAGTACAAAAACTATAAAGGATACAATAAAGTTTAGGAAAGTGTAAGCTGATGTTGTTTAGGGCAAACTTAATTTCTCTCCATTGGATGTACCCAATCAAATATCGTATCAAAGGAACAAGTGCTAATCTGTGTCATTAAGTCCACAATACAGACAAAGCTCAGGAAAAAAAATGCTCAGGCTCAAATAAATGGTTTTCCCATGCCTCGGTATAATACATGAAACAGTTTTACATGTTCAGATAAAAATCAAAACATTGTACTTGGAAGGCATTTTATAGGCTATGTTCCTTTCCTGAGCTGGCTTTTCATTTTAATATTGCCTGCTTTTCCACCTGTCCTCATGAAAGGCTGAAGAATCAGCACCCAAGTAGCATGTGGAGGGAGAGAAAAGAGCTCATTACTCTTGCAGGAGCCAGAAAGTGTAAAAGCAGAAATTTCTACAGTAGATTACCCACTTAGCTGTAACTAAAGGTCTTATCTTGAGAAGTCTGATTCACATATGTACCTTTGATGATGTGAAATGAAACAATATGCTGAATAAGGGACTACTTTGGGCCCCGAAAACTATATATTATGAGAGGGGACATACCACACTGGTTAGAGAGGGAGAATTTTGATGTCTTCCTTTTCTAGAACTGATGTAAAGATATGCTTGTTCACTTTACAGAGTTAGGCCTATAAAATATGCTGGGTCATTTGTATCTAAACCAGCCTAGTAGCCTGCGTTAATAACATGAAAAAGTAATATTAGAAAGTAATACCAAAAGTTAATTTAAAAATGGGGGGGAGGTGGAAGAAAGTTTTGATCCATGGGGAAGAAAGAGTCATTCAATTTTGTCATACAATTTCTGATTGAATTTCATAGTTATTCAGAAGAGCACAGGGAAAAGGAAAACAAAACCATCTAATGAATGGAAACTATTCCTATTTTAGTGAGTGATTTAATACTGTCACTCATACTTATTTGAATTCACAAGGGAAGAAAACGTTAATAACCCACACGCAACAGAGTTTTAAGTCATGGTGTGTATTGAACAGTGAAAGGTCCCTTCCAGGATAATATACAGATATCTATTAGGCCTGGTACTCAACGTCTTCAGTAATGACCTAGAAGATTCAATAGTAATAAGCTAAAGTAATATACAAATCACACCATGGATAAAGCAATACCAATGAGACAAAAATTTTAAAAACATCACCTGAAAATAATTAAATTGGATTAGACTAGGAAAAGTAATTTGGAACAGTTGTTAAAAAAAAAAGACCACCTTTTCAGAGCAACATCAAATCAGGGGAGTTAAGAGAGAAAGCAATATATTTTATTGGTATGAATTGGTTGCAAGAAAGCTTTTGCAGCATTAGGCTGCATGTACCAAAAGCTACATATGACAGTCTTTGGATACTTAGTATACTGCACTTCCGCAGCTGCTTCTGGAACAGTGTGTTCAGTTCTGGGCATATGACCAGAAAATTATTGCCAAATTAGAACAGACTTGAAGAACAGCAAAGGAATTAAATGCCTGAGGGAGTTTTAAGTTACAAGATTTAGGTGAACTAAACATGAACTGCTCTCCTCAGCAACGACTGAAAAACCAAACAACTCAAATATACCTACAAGGTTAAATAATACGGTTGGAGAGGATTTAATTGTCATAGGAAACATAAAAAAAAAAATAGTTATATTAAACTTAAAAGAAATATTTAACTATCTGGGATTCTAAGACTAGAATGAAAGTACTTGGTGCCATTTTCTCTCCGTGACACTGAGAAAAGCTTATCTGGCCAATTTAAAACTAGGATAGTCCAAAACCTTACAGACTAAGAGAAGCCAAAAAGAGGCACCCAGAGCAGCAAGACTGGGATATAGCCTGAAATAGCAAAGATTTAATGTCTGAGAAAAGGAAACCAGTGCAAAAGCAGAGAGAGCCCATGAATGCCAGAAATGCCTAAAAAAAGTTAACATTTCTCAGCATTTCACTTGGTATCTCAGGACTTCTGCTGATTAGTAGTTTCCATCTGTAGCACCTAGTTCTATAAAATATTATTTTCAATACTATATGCATATTTTCAGGTTATTCTGACCAGAAATTCTGCCATCATTTATAGAAAATATAAGTGTAAATGAGAGCTGAACTAGGCAAGGTAACCCAAATCAAAGTCTAACTTTCTTAGAAACTGAGTCTACCTTACTCTGAAAGTAATTAGCTCATCCAGACTCAAATGAACAAATAGATACAACAGACTTACTTCAGAGAGAGCTGACTTAAGAGATTGCCATAAAAAAAAAGTCTTTATTGCAGGAGAAAATAAGCAAAAAAAGTCTAATATACTCACACTTCAAAGACCTCTCAGGTGTGAAAGGCAGGGATTTAAAAAGGTTAATTTCAGCTCTCAGGTAATCTGACTTTAGTCAGGCATACAATAAGAAATTGCTTTAATTATGGCAAGCCAGCTAACTGTATCCCTAAAGTTTTTAGCTCTAATAGTGATAGTTAAGGAATTTTGACTGATTCTTTCATAACCACCACATTCATATCAAAGCACCATTTGGGACCAAATTTTGCCCTTAGTTACACCATTTCAAATCAGTATTAAACTCTCTAAATTAACTTAGATTCTGTTTACAAAAGCCTTCAGACTCACAAAGCAATCAGAAATGGAGTGCAGCTTTAATAACTAAAACAGTGGGGAATATTTCTTACAATTCAGTCATTAACAGGAAAAAATGAAAAACTTGAAACCTTCTTTAGAGAAATTATTCCTTCTCAGATATAACATCCCCAGGAAGATTCTTTAGTTATGAGACTAGAGAGTATTACTAAAAATCTACCTCAATCTCTTCAGTTGAATTTCTGTAGCTTGAAGCAGTAATTGGAGCAAGGACTAGGACTTAATCCTTCCACATCAGTGCTCCAACAAGCTAGAGAATATTTCCCACCCATTAGGTGGCACAATGATTTTTTAACACTCTTCCAACCAGAACAGGTCAACCCTCAAAGTTAATTACAAGCACTGTTGTTGCAAGGTGCAATTCTTGAGTTAGTCTCCACCCCAAATAAAGCAGAAGGGACATCTGATTCTCATTTCCCACATCCCTGGCTGATGAATGCAAGAGGGACCCCAACCCTCCATTTCAATGAGCTTTACAAAGGCTTCAACAGAGCTCTGAGTACACCCAGCGAAATGAGTCCCTGCAGGTGAAATATACAGAAAACCACCAAAATTCCAACTCTCTCAGTGCCAGACAGGTCCCAGGCAACCTGATTCAGGACATCTGCAACAGTCACATACCTTGGCAGCAACAAGCTCTTGGGTCTTTATCTGAAGATGTATGCATACTTATTTTTTGCATTCAAGTGTTAAACTAAGATGCCAGAAGGACAGTAAAAAAAGCCAACAACAAAAAAGAATTCATCTAGTCTTTACTCCCCAAGGGATTGGGTGGAGTTGGCTGGTGTTGGGGGAAATCACTGGTTACAGTGAGAGTTACTTCCTGAAGAAGTTGGTTTTGGTTTTTTTTGTTAGACTACCCACATCATTTAGCTTGAGTCTTTTCCAACTGCCATGCCTTATCAACACCCTTTCCTCTCACATTAATTGTTTAAACAAATGTTTCCAACACCTGTTTCTTCTGCTACCATGATAAGTTTCATCTTATACTAGTTCCCAATGTTGTTCAAATATAATTTTTTACAATTGCTCACAGAAAGCTCTCTAAACACCAAAAGAAACCAAACCCAAAGACCTGCAAGGCAACATTTCTCCATTAGGAAAGACAACTAGGACTTTTATTTTGAAAATTACATATATTTACATACATGGTGCCTGAATCCTACAAATTTTGATATGCTGAAGCTAATTAGTAGATGATATAATAATATTAATAAAAAAAGGAGAATAACAGCAACAAGACAAGTAAAACAGATTCCAAAAAGCTATATTCTGAGAGAACAATTTGCCAGTATATCTTACAATATTTATCAAGGCAAGATTTGCCATACAAACAGTACTTCAGTCGCTTGAAAATCCCAGACTTCCGCATAGGGATGCAAGGCTATTGCCAACGCCATGAATTATCTGTCATGCTAAAATAATGGAATTAGAAATTAACTTCCCAAACAGCAGATTTAAAACACAAGAGGAAGACCTTTTCATATATGGCACAATTCAACTAAACAACTCTTTCTTACAGAAGGTTTTATAAAGGAAAATTGTAATGGGGATTAGCTGCAGAACAGCTCAGCCAGGGGGTGGGGTGGGGTTGGATATCAAACATGATATACAAAATAATTTTGACCTCCGAGTCCTTAAATTCCTCGTTACCAGAAACTGGTATGTACTAGTATGCACTACTGGGTGTCATCAAAAAGAAGCTATCAAACTAGGCAGACATTTAATCTCACTTTATCACTCTTACTATACCAACATGCAGTGCCAAGAATGATGTTCACTTTCCCCTACAGTAAGTCGGTGAAGTATGTGCATCACTATAGTGCCAGCATGTTGAGTGGAATAGCTAAGCCATGCAATCATAGAAAAAAAAAATAAACCCCAAACTTGAAAGTCTGTGCTTTCTCAGACTCAGCAGCTATAGGTTTGTGTTTCTCAGGACTGAAGATTCAGTGCTACTTTAGATCACGCCCAGATTCAGAAAAAAAAAAAAAAAAAATTTCAAGATTATAATAAGCCAAATGAAAAAAAAAAAAGTTACCCAGGCATGAAAGTTAACTGAAGAAGAGCTAAATATAGGTAAGTTTCTAAAAAAGTGCATTTCATAGAAACGTGCATAAATAACATAAAACTGAATGGACAAAGCAATATGCAAAGGAACTGAAGAAATTATCATAAAGGAAAATCAAGTTAAGATGGCCAAGGATAATAAGTGCGTAGAGGAATAAAAATAATCTCTCCCTTCTCCCTCCTCCCCATGTACAGCTTTAATTTGAAAAATAATACTAATATTTAATTTTTTAAAAAAGGGAAGGGGAGCTAGAAATCATGAGAACAGATTAGAAAACTCAAAACTCAAAAAATGTAGTTATGAATTCATTTGTGAGAGAGAAAAATGTGATTAAAAAATTGAATTTTGTAGTTGCTATTCTTAAGTTTCTACATAAAGTTATAAGTAACTTAATAACTTTTACAACTGGATAGCTACACATAAGCATATATGAAGAAAGTATCAGAAGCTTAGGTCATATGGCAGCTTTGAGAAGTGGCAAAGGACTGCTTTGTTACGGCAAGACAAAATATTAAATATATCAGCCAAAGCAAGCCTTGATTATATTTGCTAGCTATTAGCTATCCAAGATTTGGAACTTCAAATTGTTGACGCAAAACAACACTCTACCTCATTATCTTTCAGTCTGCAGACAGCCACACATAGGAATAACTTGAAATGAGATTTTAAAAGATCAGTTTCTAGCAAAATATATTCTTGATAATTCCTAAAAGATTTTCTTGTTGTTTCAATTTTTAAAATAAAATTAACTATTAAATCAGTTTCAATTAACATTTTAATGATAATATTTCATTAGGAAACAAGGTTCGATTGTGCCAGATCTAAAGTTCTGTATTCCAAAGAATTTACTATTTCAATACTTTCCACATCTACCTACAATGTTTCTAGAAATAAAAAATAACTTGCAGTGAAGTTTATATACACTCAGTGTTTCCACTAGTCAATGTTTTTTGATAAAAACTCTAAACAACATGAACTGGCAAAAATCAAAACCACACACAAGTTAATCAGAGGGTAACCTCCTTGTACATATTACAAGGCCATTATATCAAAGTATCACTTTACTTTCAAGAGTCTTCTAAGCAAGTAATCAATTATAAAAGATAGTAAATAATATTTTTCTACATCATCACACAAACACTTGCCACCAAAACCACAGTCCCTGCCCACAAACCACCTGGTAATTTGAAACAGGCTTCTTCTAACAGTGAGGATTAAATTTAAGTTATAAGAAGCTAATTTGAACTCCTACAAACTGACCAGGACACAGAATACATAAAATACTTCTTACACAGTGTTGCCAATTAACATCAAAACAAGTGATGTGACGCATAACACGGTATTAACTTTTGCCTCCTTATGAGTCCTTTCCTCCCCTCTGTGAATGAAATTTACTGGCCATAACAAAGCCAATGAGGAAACGCTGAGTGACTTCAGCCAAGTCAGCTTTTTGAGACTCCTTTTTGAGACAGAGTGAACAGCCTATTAAATCCCACTGCAGTGACAGGTCTGTTATGGAAGAGATACAGATACATATTTTAGGGAATCAAAAAACCTCTCAATAATATTTACGTATCTGACAACACCAAACCTGTATTCTACCATCTAAAACAACAAAAATCGGGACTTTGAGTAAGAATTTTAAATGCTACACTGTGCTATCCTGCTGAAATGAATATGTGCACATTGGCCAGATAAAAGAAATATGAAATTGTCTTATAGTCAGTTACTACATCTTAACTCTGGAGCACAAGTCTGATGAGGAGCAGTTGAGGGAACTGGGACTGTTTAGCCTGGAGAAGAGGAGACTGCAGGGAGACCTTATCGCCCTCTACAACTGCCTGACAGGAGGGTGTAGTGAGGGGGGTGTTGGTCTCTTCTCCCAGGTAAAAGGCAATAGGATGAGGGGAAATGACCTCAAGTTGCACCAGGGGAGGTTTAGATTGGACAATAGGAAAAATTGCTTCACCAAAAGGGTTGTCAAACATTGGAATGGGCTGCCCAGGAAGTGGCCAAGTCCCCACCCCTGGAGGTATTTAAAAGATGGGTAGATATGGTGCTTAGGTACATGGTTTAGTGGTGGGATGGCAGGGTTAGGTTATAATGGTTGGACCTGATGATCTTAAAGGTCTCTTCCAACCTAAACAATTCTACGATTCTATTCTATGACTCTGTGAACTCAAATCAATTAAAAATTCCCCATAAGTAACCCTAACCTACATAGCTTTCATATGTCTGCAACTCACAAATTTTAAGGCACAGAATATTTGAAATACAATTAGAAGAAAGTATAAATGAATTAAAGTCTTTATATTTAGAATGTAAACCAGACTGACATTTTATCTAGTTGTTCCTAGTTCCTAACAGAATTTAAATGGTTACTCTCACAGGACAGATATGTATTATATTGCATACAGAGCAGCTGTCATTAGAAGCTTGTTTTCCCAAGCACAGTAATATTAAAAAAAAAAAAAAAAAAAAGAAAAAA